>NC_092722.1:193597184-193858490 GCF_047496885.1 Scyliorhinus torazame
CAGACATCCGCACTAACACAGACAAATGCACACACACATCCCTGTCCCTTCTCTATTGAGGAGTGGTTTAAATCAATGTGGAGCTCAAAACCTTCAGCCTGACCATTTAGAAAACATCAAATGGAACACACATGGGATGGAGAAGATTTCAATTTCTGTTGGCATCTAAACTCACTTGCCCTTCTCAACATTAAAAAATAAATATTGCACTCCTATATGTAAGAATTAATTGGCTTCCCACAAACCAGCTCTGCAATTCCTGGACTAGTTGTTAAATTACCAGATTTGGCCAGAGCTCTTTCTGATACAGATTTCCATCCTGCTACAACTGTCAAAATTTAAGAAAGGGAGGCATTTAATTAAAAAGAAAGAATTAGTACCAGTAACAGTGACAGCAGGAGAAACACTGGGAGCTCCTCACTAAGGATATAATGAAACGTCACGGGGAGTGCCCTTGGGCACTGTGTTGAGGTTCTACATCTTCCATGTCCAATCACAGCATCACTACTTCTTGAAGGCTCACTCTCTAGCAGTCCTTCAAAGCAAGGACGACTCTTGCAAAAGACCCTGTGGCAAGAGCTTCCACGTGGATTCATTTAACACGGCAAGACTTTTACAGTGCAGCTACCACACAGATCTGGCTGACCAAGGAACTCTCCCGTTCTTACCACAATAGGGGGCAGCACGGTAGCATTGTGGATAGCACAATTGCTTCACAGCTCCAGGGTCCCAGGTTCGATTCCGGCTTGGGTCACTGTCTGTGCGGAGTCTGCACATCCTCCCTGTGTCTGCGTGGGTTTCCTTCGGGTGCTCCGGTTTCCTCCCACAGTCCAAAGATGTGCAGGTTAGGTGGATTGGCCATGCTAAACTGCCCTTAGTGTCCAAAATTGCCCTTAGTGTTGGGTGGGGTTACTGGGTTATGGGGATAGGGTGGCGGTGTTGACCTTGGGTAGGGTGCTCTTTCCAAGAGCCGGTGCAGACTCGATGGGCCGAATGGCCTCCTTCTGCACTGTAAATTCTATGATAAATTCAAATTCTATGATATCGGGAGGATTGACAGGTTAACAATCAAGCTGTTCGGCCAGGTCACAAACACACCGTTCATGGCCATCGCTTCCTGGGGTGGGTCTCACACCTGGACCTTCTGGCTCAGTGTTAATGACATTACCAACTCTGCCAGAAGACCACCCTCTTTAAAGACTAAACAGCTAAAAACAAGTGGTTCAGATATTAACCAGGGAGGTTCCATGTACTGAATTAATTAACCCAGATTGGGATGGTATACTTCATGTCCACCTGTGAGGACAAACTGGGCCTCAGATTAACATGACATCCAAAAGGCGACACCTCCAAACAGTGCGGCACTCCCTCGGTACTGCACTGAGAGTGTCAGCCTGGATTATATCCTCAAGTCTTTGCAATGTGACTTAAACCCACAACGTTTTGACTGCAGCAAGTGTGCTACCCAGTGTGCCATGACTGGCAATTGCTTTCAAGCTCACACGTAAAAGAATTTGAGCTTTTACTTCAGGGTGTCCAACATCTACAGTAAATTGTTTTCATCTAAAGAATGGTTACCTAGCTGAGGAAGTGGAAAGCACTAGTGGAGCCATATCACAAGGATAGTCGTCATTTGGGAATAAAATGGTTGGGGGGATAACAAATAAAACCTGGGAACAATCTATATTGGGACACCCTCGAGATATCTAGGTGTGAGGACTGGAGAAAATGTCTTGTTTTTACAACATACAAGAGGTAGCGACACATAGCCCATAATCTCAGCTGCCTCGTGCCCGACTCACGTTATATTTATTCATTTATAGGAAGTAGGCATCGCTGGCGAGGCATTTAGTGCCTATTGTTAATTGTTCTTGAGATCAGTGGGTGACTTGTCTTCTTGAGTGCAACTGAGTGGCCCGCCAGGCTATTTCAGAGGGAAACTAGGAGGCAACCACATTGGTGTGGGTCTGGAGTCACATGTAGTCCAGACCAGATAAGGATGGCAGATTTCCTTCCCTGAAGGATATCAGTGAAGAGGACAAGATTTTCAACAAGAATCTAGTAATTTCACGGGCATCATATTTATTTGAATTTGAATTCCCCCGTATGCCGTGGTGGGATTTGATCTCAATAGAATCAGAGGATCACCGCAATGCAGGAGGCGGCAATTCGGCTTATCAACCCTGCAGCAACCCTCTCAAAAAGCACCCCAGCCCACTCCATCCCCGTAACCATACCCCACCTAACCTGCACATTTCTGGACTCGAAGGGGCAATTTTATCACAGCCAATCCACCTAACCAGCACATCTTTGGACTGAGAGAGGAAACCGGAGCTCCCGGAGGAAACCCACGCAGACACGGGGAGAGCGTGCAGACTCCGCACAGACACCCAATGCCGGAATCAAACCTGGGACCCAGGAGCTGTGAGGCAGCAAAGCCGCCCTTGTTGGTCCTGGCGTCTGGATTACTGTCCAGTAACATACAGCATCTGATAAAATATCTCTGTTAGCTTTACATCTTCCATAAATGTCAACTTCAGCCACCTACATTTCATTTCATTTTCATTTTTCAAATTTATAAAAAACACAAAAAAAATGTATCAATACTATTCACTTCAAGCACTCCTCATGGGAGCGAGTTCCACATTCTCACCACTGACTGGGTAAAGGCAGCTTCTTCTGAATTTTCTATTGGGTTTCTTTGTGACGGTCTTATATTTACGGTCTAGTTTTTGGCCTCCTAGAAATTGAAATATTGTCTCTACATCGGCCCTGCCAAACCTGTGAGCTCTCAGTTATGGTATCATTATTATGATTCTTTTTGTACCTTTGCAGTATCTCGATTTATTTTTTTAAATTTAGAGTACCCAATTATTTTTTCCCCCCATTAAGGGGCAATTTAGCGTAGCCAATCCACCTACCCTGTGGGGGTTAGACCCGCGCAGACACGGGGAAAATGTGCAAGCTCCACACGGACAGTGACCCGGGGCCGGGATTGAAACCAGGTCCTCGCCGCTGTGGGGCAGCAGTGCTAACCACTGTGCCGGCCCACTCGATACTCTGTTTTATTATGAAAAGCAGAACTGAGTCCAGTAATGTTCCTGAGAAGTGCCTTGCGATGTTTAAAGTGCTACACACACTGGGTTTTTTTTAGCAGGGGATGGCAGGTTTCCATCCCTGAAGGACACAGCTGAACTACTTGGCTCCTTTAACAACAATCCAGCAACTGTCATTTCCATTCCATCTGGTGGCAGTCCATAAATTATCAGAATCATTCTGAATTCATCTTCGCCACTAAGTGCATTTTTAAAAAAATCTAAATTTACAAAGAACAAAGAAAAGTACAGCACAGGAACAGGCCCTTCGGCCCTCCAAGCCCGTGTCGACCATGCTGCCCGACTAAACTACAATCTTCTACACTTCCTGGGTCCGTATCCCTCTATTCCCATCCTATTCATGTATTTGTCAAGATGCCCCTTAAATGTCACTATCCCTGCTTCCACCACCTCCTCCGGCAGCGAGTTCCAGGCACCCACTACCCTCTGCGTAAAAAACTTGCCTCGTACATCTACTCTAAACCTTGCCCCTCGCACCTTAAACCTATGCCCCCTAGTAATTGACCCCTCTACCCTGGGGAAAAGCCTCTGACTATCCACTCTGTCTATGCCCCTCATAATTTTGTAGACCTCAATCAGGTCGCCCCTCAACTTCCATTGTACTGTGCTGTGCTGAGGGAGTGCTGCACCGTCAGAGATGCCATTTCTCAAATGGGCTGTTAAACAAAGCCCCCATCTTCCCACTCAGGTGAATGCAAACGATCCCAGAGCACTATTTTGAAGCAGAGAGGGAGTTTTCCCTGATATCCTGGTCAATATTTATCCGTCAACTAACATGAGCACAAAACAGATTACCCGTTCATTATCACATCACCGTTCATGGGAGCATGCTACAGGCACATGGGCTACTGCTTTTCCTACAATAACAAAGTAATTACATTGCTAAAGTGTTGAGTTGGCTGTAAAGTATTTGGGGCATACAGAGAGCCTGAAACGGCCTATAAAAATACAAGTTCTTACTTACAAACTTTTATATCCTTTACAAACTTCCTCAAATGTCTCTTTTGTTTTGACCAATATATCCGTTACGCCTCAAAACTCCCCAACCATAGCTCAGAATCCATTTCCCTTTTCCCATCTGATTCATTGTGAAGATTTTTGGAATATTTGGTACTTAAGAGAAAGAAACATAAACTTGCATTTATAGAGCCTTGTAGTAAAATGTTCCCAGGTGCTTCCCATAAGGAGATAATAGGAGAGGTGACTGAAAGCTTGGTCAAAGAGGTTGGTTTTAGGGACCATCTCAGGGGGGGAAAGAGATGTGGAGATGTTGCTTAGGGCCATTAGATGAAGGCATGGTCTCCAATGGTGGGGAGCGAAGGAAATCAGAGATGCGCAAGAGTTCAGAGTTGGAGGAGTACAGGTAACTCAGGGGGTTATCGGCTGGAGATTACAGAGATAATGAGGGGGTGAGGTCAACATAGAACATTACAGCACAGTACAGGCCGTTCGGCCCTCGATGTTACGCCGACCTGTGAAACCACTCTAAAGCCCATCTACACTATTCCCTTATCGGCCATATGTCTATCCAATGACCATTTGAATGCCCTTAGTGTTGGCAAGTCAAGGAAGCATTTGAGAACAAGGTTGAGCAGGAGACCAGGCTGATTTACTACTTCACCAGCTCAGGGCCATTGAACATAGCAGTATGACTCTCGGCAGACTCGAAACAAAACCCGGAATGTTCTTCTGTAGGGTACGCCTCGAACATCCATGGTGTGCATGCTCACGTAAAAGCCTGGGCCCTACCCAGCCACTAACACACCTTTAGTTTCAGAAACCTCACCGAGTGATTTACAAATAAAGGGTAAATAATTATCTGCGTTATTTATCGGAATGAAACGGTGAGCAGGGCATCACATTTACAAAAGCAAACGAGAATTACCCGTCACGTGACGCACTTTTACGTAAGCAAGTGTAAAAGTTTACAGATGACGTGACTGCTGGAGGAGATTCTAAATCCTTTTTTTAAAAACATTTTACAAATGATGAAATACGCAATAACCACTAGTGCAACATACGTGTGTGTGTGTGTGCGTAGAAATCTAAAATAAAACATTCATCATTTTGTTACACACTGCGTGTGCTATTGCAGTAAAAAAATCCTCGCAGATCAAATCTAAAATGGTTCAACCACAAAAAAAACACATTAAGGTTCTTTTTCCCTCTCTCTGCTTCCACAGTAATGTCTGAACTGAAAATAATGTGGAGGCACAGGCCTCAACCCAGCCCCACAGAAACCACACATTTCCACATCAATAAAGTTAATTGGTTAGCCATTAGTTACTGGAGTATACTGTACTCACCAGGACATGAGCAACCTCCTGACATTTTTCACATCTCTGAACTCCCTTCCTATATGTATATATGGTTTTTTTAAATCCTTTTTTTCCCCTTCTGGTTGCAACAAGCAGACAGCACAGCCTCTCTCTACTTCATGGTGTCCTGTGTGTGTTGATGTCACGTACTGAAATCTCTGGGAAGGAGAAAAAAAAAAGAGAGAGAGGGACCATCAGAGAAACAGGAAGCAGAAATTATTCGTCCCTGAAAGCCGGAATGCCTCGACTCATTAATATGCAAATACTAAATTCAGTGGGTGGAGTGAGTGTCTGGCAGGGTAACCCAGGAAACAAGAGATGGCAAAGCAACAACAAGCATGTGACCCAGATTTTCTCTCTCGCTCTCTCTAAAAGGTTGTTACGGTTGTTCTCTACATTGAGAAAAAAAACCCTGCTCCCATCAAATTCCTTTCGCCATCCATCATTGCCCTCAACAAGGAGAAACCGTAACCCCCTTTCAGCTAGATCAGTGGTGTTTATTCATCGAACAGAAGTCATTCACCTTCCCCCCCCCCTCTCTACCCTGTAACTCCTCTCTCTCTCTCACCTCTCCCCCACTACTAGTCCAGGATCTGGGAGATGAGAATGTTAACCCTTTCTGAACCGTAGTCCACCATAAGAAAACAAAACATTTTCGTTTGCACTTTGCTATGTTCAGAGGTCATACGACACAAATTCAGCGAATTACTGCACTGCCCACTGCTGTACTAGCAATAACAAACTGCCAGATCCCATCTTTGATTTCCATAGGATCCCTAGTGCAGGAGGTGGTCATCGGCCCATCGAGTCTCCACCAAGCTATCCATTCCCCCATCCTATCCCCGCAACTCCGCCTAACCTGTACATCTTTTACACTAAGAGGCAATTTATCATGGCCAATCGACCAAACCTGCACATCTTTGGACTGTGGGAGGAACCCGGAGCACCCGGAGGAAACACACACGCACACACGGGGAGGACGTGCAGACTCCGCACAGACAGTGACCCAAGGCCGGAACTGAACCACTGTGCCACCCAGTCCCTGGTTAGTGAGGCAGCAGTGCTAACCACGGTGCCACCCAGTCCCTGGTTACTGAGGCAGCGGTGCTAACCACTGTGCCGTCCTGTCCCTGGTGCTGTGAGGCAGCAGTGCTAACCACTGTGCCATCCAGTCCCTGGTTAGTGAGGCAGCAGTGCTAACCACTGTGCCGCCCAGTCCCTGGTTAGTGAGGCAGCAGTGCTAACCACTGTGCCACCCAGTCCCTGGTTACTGAGGCAGCGGTGCTAACCACTGTGCCGTCCTGTCCCTGTTGCTGTGAGGCAGCAGTGCTAACCACTGTGCCGTCCTTACCTGGTGCTGTGAGGCAGCAGTGCTAACCACTGTGCCGCCCAGTCCCTGGTTAGTGAGGCAGCAATGCTAACCACTGTCCCGCCCAGTCCCTGGCGCCGTGAGGCAGCAGTGCTAACCACTGTGCCGCCCAGTCCCTGGTCAGTGAGGCAGCAGTGCTAACCACTGTGCCACCCAGTCCCTGGTTAGTGAGGCAGCAGTGCTAACCACTGTGCCGTCCTGTCCCTGGTGCTGTGAGGCAGCAGTGCTAACCACTGTGCCTTCCTATCCCTGGTGCTGTGAGGCAGCAGTGCTAACCACTGTGCCACCCAGTCCCTGGTTAATGAGGCAGCAGTGCTAACCACTGTGCCGTCCTGTCCCTGGTGCTGTGAGGCAGCAGTGCTAACCACTGTGCCGTCCTGTCCCTGGTGCTGTGAGGCAGCAGTGCAAACCACTGTGCCACCCAGTCCCTGGTTAGTGAGGCAGCAGTGCTAACCACTGTGCCACCCAGTCCCTGGTTAGTGAGGCAGCAGTGCTAACCACTGTGCCGTCCTGTCCCTGGTGCTGTGAGGCAGCATTGCTAACCACTGTGCCACCCAGTCCCTGGTTAGTGAGGCAGCAGTGCTAACCACTGTGCCGTCCTGTCCCTGGTGCTGTGAGGCAGCAGTGCTAACCACTGTGCCACCCAGTCCCTGGTTAGTGAGGCAGCAGTGCTAACCACTGTGCCGTCCTGTCCCTGGTGCTGTGAGGCAGCAGTGCTAACCACTGTGCCGTCCTGTCCCTGGTGCTGTGAGGCAGCAGTGCTAACCACTGTGCCACCCAGTCCCTGGCTAGTGAGGCAGCAGTGCTAACCACTGTGCCACCAAGTCCCTAGTTAGTGAGGCAGCAGTGCTAACCACTGTGCCACCCAGTCCCTGGTTAGTGAGGCAGCAGTGCTAACCACTGTGCCACCCAGTCCCTGGTTAGTGAGGCAGCAGTGTTAACCACTGTGCTGCCCTGTCCCTGGTTAGTGAGGCAGCAGTGCTAACCACTGTGCCGCCCAGTCCCTGGTGCTGTGAGGCAACAGTGCTAACCACTGTGCCGCCCTGTCCCTGGTGCTGTGAGGCAGCAGTGCTAACCACTGTGCCACCCAGTCCCTGGTTAGTGAGGCAGCAGTGCTAACCACTGTGCCACCCAGTCCCTGGTTACTGAGGCAGCAGTGCTAACCACTGTGCCGCCCAGTCCCTGGTGCTGTGAGGCAACAGTGCTAACCACTGTGCCGCCCTGTCCCTGGTGCTGTGAGGCAGCAGTGCTAACCACTGTGCCACCCAGTCCCTGGTTAGTGAGGCAGCAGTGCTAACCACGGTGCCACCCTGTCCCTGGCACCATGAGGCAGCAGTGCTAACCACTGTGCCACCCGTGCCAGATATCCTGGATAGGGTTTAGTAATGAAGGGCTTCCCTCAGTAGGATAAGCGGGAGGGAGGTCAGCCTGTGTTGCTGCATTTAGGATTACAAACCGCCTAGGATCACCCTGGAATTCCCTTGACGATTAATCCCGTTCACTGCTGCAAGCCAAAACCCACGAGAAAAGTCATAATGGTCTAAATAAAATTGTGAAATGTTTCTTTTTTTTTCAACACTTTTGCGATTCTGTTATTAAAATCTTGGGGTATTTTTTATATGGGGGATAGGGCCTGTTTGACAGTAAACCATCGGATAACAAAGAGTCTGTTTGTTTTCGATGGGTTGTGGAGACAGGGTGGTTGTGGATGGGGGTGAGGGAGGAGATCACGTGATGAAACCCTCAGGATGATGTCTAAGCACAGCTGGAAACTGGACTGCCGAAGGTGCATCTGCGGTCAGCCAATCCAGCCTAAATGTCGAAGCTCACATTTTGCTATCCAATATAATCCATTTTTACAAGCCCAGGTGAGAGAACGGTCAATGCCCCAGGAATGCAATGTAAACAACTTTTGGTGGCATCACTTTGGGATGGCTGCAATCTCCCAAAGTAACAAGAGAATATTGGGAGAATCCCTACTGTGGTAACTCTCACGGGGACCAGGGCAAATCACCATCGACCTTCCCATGGGGCTTGTGGAGTACGAGTTCCCATGGTAACGGTGGAGGCACACCCGGCAGGCCTTTCAATACCGTGTCAGCCCCGGACCAGCTCTGTTAGTTCCGGGCTGGAAGGTTTGGCTTTACTTTTGAGTTTAGGATAAATCCGTTTATACTCCACTTTCGTGCCTCCTGGATTACTACACCTCCCAAAATTCTGCCTCCCTATTTATTGAAGGAGGAACATTAGCAGAATTCTCTGCTTTTCATCAAAGTGGTGCCTAGGGACTTGGATGTCCATGCCAACTAGCAAGTGGATTCACATCCCATCTAAACAATGACAACTCCAGTACGCCACCTGAGCTCAGGTTCTGGAGCTGGATTCGAACCCACAATCAGAAATGAGAGCTTGAACTTGCCCAGATCTCTGTGTTCCTTCAACTCTGGCCTCATGTGTGTCACCCGCTTCCTTCATCTCCCCATTGAAGCCATGCAATAATAACCTGGATTTTTTTCAAAAAAAAATAATTTTAGAGTACCCAATTCATTGTTTTCAATTAAGGGGCAATTTAGCTTGGCACATCTTTGAGTTGTAGGGGCGAAACCCACGCAAACATGGGGAGAAGGTGCAAACTCCACATGGACATTTACCCAGAGCTGGGATCGAACCTGGGACCTCGGCGCCAAGTTAACCACTGCACCACCGTTCTGCCCAATAACCTGGATTTTCATATCCACTCCTTTCAGGTAACTTGATCTAAGAGAGTGTTGGTGACCGTGGACTTGCATTAGATTAGTCCATGATTATCTTTGGCAAAGTACTCCAATGGTTCACCGTTGCCTTCTGCAGTACAGCTGACCAGGAAACTCTCCCGCTCTTGCTGCCCGCTAGCAGGTTATTAGGAGGTCCGACAGGCTGATAATCAATCTGTTTGGCCACATTGTGGATGCACCTTCCACGATCATCAAGTCCAGGAGTGGGACTTGAACCCGCAGCTTCTGGCCCAGATGTTTCTGTGCCACAAGACTTCCATTTTGGATTTGCAACTTTGCAGATGACACATGACTCAGAAATAAACAGATCATAACAGGATTCAGGAGGGCACAGACAGACTGGTGAAATGGGCAGAGACACGACAGATAAAATTCAATGCAGGAAAGTGTAAAATTTCAACAGGAAGAATGAGGTGAGGCAACATAAACTAATTTAAAAGAGGGTTCAGGAATAGAAAACCTCTGTACACAAGTCTTTGAAGATAGCAGGAACGTTTTTTTGATTGCATTCATTTACGGGATGTGGTTGTCGCTGGTTCGGCCAGCATTTATTTCCCATCCCAAGTTGCCCTTGAGAAGGTGGTGGTGAGCTGCCTTCTTGAGTGGCTGTAGTCCATGTGGTGTAGGTACTCCACTGTGCTGTTAGGGAGAGGCTTCCTGGATTGTGAACCAGCGACAGTGAAGGAACGGTGATGTTTTCCAGTCAGGGTGGTGAGTGACTTGGAGGGGAACCTCCAGGTGGTGGAGTTCCCAGGTATTTGCTGCCCTTGTCCTTCTAGGTGGTTGTGGTCGTGGCTTTGGAAGGTGCTGTCGAAGGTTCAGAAAATAGTTAAAAAGTCACATGAGACCCTTGGCTTTATAGAGGCATGGAGTACAAAATAATAATGAATCTTCATAAAACCCTGATTAAGACCCATTGGGATCAATTCTGGGCAGATGAGATTGTGTGGAATGGGTCTAGGCTTGGGGGACTTCAATTCTGCAGAGCAATGAGAGAAACTGAGGTTGTTCTCTTTACAGCAGAGGGTAAGGGAAGATCAGATCGGGTTGTTCAAGATTATGAATGGTTAGGTAAAGCAAGTGGCGAGACACTGATGCTTCCGGTGAACAAGGATCCATAACCACATGACACAGATTAAAGTGATTGGCAAAAGAACTGGAGAACTGGGAGGAGGACAAACAATTACCCATGATTGCTATGATCTAGATCACGCTGCCTGATAGGGTGGTGGAATCTCATTGAATTGCAACTTTCAAAAGGGACTTGAAAAGGACACATTTGCAGGGCGATGGGGAAAGAGCCAAAGGGAAGGTAGAACTAATTGAAAAGCTCCACCAAAAAGAAATAGCACAGGCATGATGGGCTGATTGGCCTCCTCCTCTCCGGTGTCGAAACCTGTCCAGCTATTCCTTCATTGACAAGTATAGACTGAATCTGGCGCCTTACTGACCTGCTGGGCTCACTCTGTATTCACCAAGCTACTGTGCAACGTTAACCCAAGCAGCATCCAAGTACATTGTGCAGATGGTTGCAATCTCTCTAACAAAGAGAAATTTGCATTTCCATAGCAGCTTTAATGACCTCAAGACCTTACAAAGCATTTTAAGACCAATTTAGAATCTCCACAGTGCAGAAGGAGGCCATTCGGCCTATCAAGTCTATACCGACCCTCTGAAAGAGCACCCTAACTAAGCCCACCTAACCTTTGGATACGAAGGGGAAATTTAGCATGGCCAACCCACCTAACCTGCATGTCTTTGGACTGTGGGAGGAAACTGGAGCACCCGGAGGAAACCCACGCAGACGCGGGGAGAACGTGCAGACTCCACAGTCGCCCAGGACCAGAACTGAACCCGGGTCCCTGGCACTGCGTGGCAACAGTGCTAACCACTGTGCCACCGTGAGACCCCAGTACTTCTGAAATGTAACCACTGTTGTAATGCAGGAAAGACAGCAGTCAAATTGTGCATGGAAACATCCCACAGCAGCTATCAAACGATACATATTGGGCTGAACATGCCTATAGTACTACACCAGGTTGTCACTGTAAATTAGACACTCAGGTCTTTGGAGAGGGGCTTAAAAGGCCGACTATCAAATTCCACGGTGTAAGTTCCACTCAGGGTTCACACCTTAAATTACAGCAAAGCAATCAATCAGTTCACACTGCTCACTCCGAGGAGGCACAGTGCGTCACCCTGTTGGTTAATGTCATCCAAGAGCGAGGGGCTGAGTCTCTGCCTTAGCACTTGCCTCCTCAACTTCAAATGCTTGTTAATCATCTTCAACCTGCCATTTTTTCCAAGAGTTGAGGCATTTATCTCAAGGTCACATTCTCAATACCAAACAAGAAATTCCTAAGGATAATGGACCTTCAAGCAATTTTGCTCATGAGCACAAGGAATGTTCTGTTCAGACTGATTGCCTTGGGCAGACATCCAGAACTGCATTACATAGTGGGAGGCCGCCTTAAGACGAGGCATTATGTAACACACAAGGGAAAAAACATCCAGGAGCAGTACTGACTAAATACTCAGCCACACAGGGAGAGCTGTGTGTACTGAACAGTGTAACACACAGGGAGAGCTGTGTGTACTGAACAGTGTCACACACACAGGGAGAGATGTGTGTACTGAACAGTGTCACACACACTGAGAGCTGTGTGTACTGAACAGTGTCACACAGGGAGAGCTGTGTGTACTGAACAGTGTAACACACAGGGAGAGATGTGTGTACTGAACAGTGTCACACACACAGGGAGGGATGTGTGTACTGAACAGTGTCACACAGGGAGAGCTGTGTGTACTGAACAGTGTAACACACACAGGGAGAGCTGTGTGTACTGAACAGTGTCACACACAGGAATGCTGTGTGTACTGAACAGTGTCACACACAGGGAGAGCTGTGTGTACTGAACAGTGTCACACACACAGGGAGAGATGTGTGTACTGAACAGTGTCACACACACTGAGAGCTGTGTGTACTGAACAGTGTCACACAGGGAGAGCTGTGCGTACTGAACAGTGTCACACACACAGGGAGAGATGTGTGTACTGAACAGTGTCACACAGGGAGAGCTGTGTGTACTGAACAGTGTCACACAGGGAGAGCTGTGTGTACTGTACAGTGTCACACACAGGGAGAGCTGTGTGTACTGTACAGTGTCACACACAGGAATGCTGTGTGTACTGAACAGTGTCACACAGGGAGAGCTGTGTGTACTGAACAGTGTCACACAGGGAGAGCTGTGTGTACTGAACAGTGTAACACACACAGGGAGAGCTGTGTGTACTGAACAGTGTAACACACACAGGGAGAGCTGTGTGTACTGAACAGTGTCACACAGGGAGAGCTGTGTGTACTGAACAGTGTCACACACAGGGAGAGATGTGTGTACTGTACAGTGTCACACACAGGGAGAGCTGTGTGTACTGAACAGTGTGTCACACACAGGGAGAGCTGTGTGTACTGAACAGTGTAACACACAGGGAGAGCTGTGTGTACTGAACAGTGTCACACAGGGAGAGCTGTGTGTACTGAACAGTGTCACACAGGGAGAGCTGTGTGTACTGAACAGTGTCACACACAGGGAGAGATGTGTGTACTGTACAGTGTCACACACAGGGAGAGCTGTGTGTACTGAACAGTGTCACACACAGGGAGAGCTGTGTGTACTGTACAGTGAGTCACACACAGGGAGAGCGGTGTGTACTGTACAGTGTGTCACACAGGAAGAACGGAGTGTAGTGAACAGTGTGTCTCACACACGGAGGTTTTTGTTGGATAGGGTTATCATGTCAGTTTAGGTTCCATTCAACCATGATCCAAGTAAATGGCAGAACATGCTCAAGGGGCTGAATTTCCTCCTGCTGTTTTAATGTCTGATCCATGCTGCAGCTGTCCTGGGAGTGTTTGATGGGGATAGTGTAGATGGAGCTTTGTAGAATCATAGAATTTACAGTGCAGAAGGAGGCCAATTAGCCCATCGAGTCTGCACAGGCGCTTGGAAAGAGCACCCTATCCAAGTCCACACCTCCATCTATCTCATAAATCTGCCTTTCTGTCAGAGGCGGATTTGCACTTTGTGGGGCCTGCCGCGCACCTTCCCCCTCCCCCATGACCCCGCCCGTCCTCGCCCCACAGAAAGCAAAGGTGCAAACAATTAAAATATACAATTTGATAATTGCATTCGTGCAAGGCTGCAACCTTAGCTAACCCGTCCTCACACATTCTCCTCACCTGGTCGGACCACACCCCATCTCCTCACAGTCTCCCATTCTCATAAATCCATTAAATCAGCTCGCGCGGGCTCTTCAAGGCAGCCTCTTGCCTCTCTCGCCATCTCCTCGTGCTGGGAAGGCTTGATTCAGTGTCTTGCACCTCGCTGTTGTTGGCTTGTCTGCCCTCAAGCCTGGCTGGATTGAGTCACCCGCGACTGCTCCCCTCACTGCACCCCGGCGTGTGGTGTTCGCCCAGTGCCTCGCCATTGCTGGCTGGCTGGCTTGCCTCTCCCCTGTGTTATGGGCCAGGGTTTAGAGAACCCCAAAGTGTATTATGGAGTTCACCTGACCCACAACCTTTACTAGATTGTGGTATGGGGAGCACATGGCCCACTCTACAGGGTGTGGTACAGCGGAAATGGAGAAGTATTTTTTAAAGGAAAACAATGTTTATTCTATGAACTCAAGTTAACCTTTTTAAAACATACAGTGAACATCTTAGCAACCATTAATTCAAATACAACCCCCAAAGAATACAACACTAAGTAAGCCTTTAAGCTTTCCTTTTAACATCCATCAGACTTAAAACACCTTTTACCAGAAGCACATCAGGGTTAAAGTCACCACTGTTATTAGTTTTAAATCACCAGGATCGATTTACAGTCTTTAGATTACAGAGGAAGATTCTGGCTGTGACTGCAGCTATCCAGCTCTGAAAACGAAACTAAAAACACACCCTGCAGCAAACAGCCTAAAAGGAAAGTAAAAAGCTGACAGACAGCCCAGCTCCACCCACTCTCTGACATCACTGCAGTAATAAACACCCATTTCTTAAAGGTACTCTCACTACAGATATTTATATACATACCCATTTATAAACACCCATTTCTTAAAGGTATTCACATGACACCTAGGTCGAGAAATCTGCTGGCTCAGCCTTTTTTCACAGGATCCTCTATCTCAGTCCCTCTCCCTCCCCATCTAGTTGCCTCTCGTTCCTCGCACACATGCACCGCAACGTTCAGACCAGTCTGTTTTCCCCGCTCTAAGGGGTCTCAACCAATCAGAGTCTGATGACGCTCTGCATTAACCTGCTGATAGGCTCAGTTATCAGGCTCTGATTGGTTCACACAGACAGCGGTGGGCATGCCCCCACCCCCCCCCCACCACCATTGGTTGGGGACCTGTGCCTCGGCAGGGTGTTTCTCGTTGTAAATCGGTCTGTGTTTGGTTATGATATTACACATTTTGAGGAAAAATGTGTTGAAGGTCACATATCTTGGACTGAGTTTAAAGACTGTTTCCAATGTGGACACCAAGGGTCACCTGACTTCACCCTTGTGGATTTGTGCTGAAGCCTCTTCAGGCAAACAGAGGGGAGACATCCTTAGGTATATACATTTAAAATTCAATCAACGTTCCAAAAGAGCAATGAGAAACGCATTGACTTCCAGAGCAGCAGAATGAAATAGAGTCACTGTTTGCCTTTTCAGGTACAAAGGATTTAGATTTGATTTATTGTCACGTGTACCGAGGTACAGTGAAAAGTATTGTTCTGGGTGCAGCCAGAGAGATCATTTCATACATGAAAAAACAGAGGACATACGATAAATACACAATGTAAATGCAAAGGCACAGATATCGGGTGAGCATTCGGAGTGTAGTACAAAGGCTTTGCTGCTGCACCTGGCCTGGGAGTGTTTGATGGGGACAGTGTAGAGGGAGCTTTACTCTGTATCTAACCCCGTGCTGCACCTGTCCTGGGAGTGTTTGATGGGGACAGTGTAGAGGGAGCTTTACTCTGTATCTCACCCCGTGCTGTACCTGTCCTGGGAGTGTTTGATGGGGACAGTGTAGAGGGAGCTTTACTCTGTATGTAACCCCGTGCTGTACTTGTCCTGGGAGTGTTTGATGGGGATAGTGTAGAGGGAGCTTTACTCTGTATCTAACCCCGTGCTGTACTTGTCCTGGGAGTGTTTGATGGGGATAGTGTAGAGGGAGCTTTACTCTGTATCTAACCCCGTGTTGTACCTGTCCTGGGAGTGTTTGATGGGGACAGTGTAGAGAGAGCTTTACTCTGTATCTAACCCCGTGCTCTACCTGTCCTGGGAGTGTTTGATGGGGACAGTGTAGAGGGAGCTTTACTCTGTATCTAACCCCGTGTTGTACTTGTCCTGGGAGTGTTTGATGGGGACAGTGTAGAGGGAGCTTTACTCTGTATCTAACCCCGTGTTGTACCTGTCCTGGGAGTGTTTGATGGGGACAGTGTAGAGAGAGCTTTACTCTGTATCTAACCCCGTGCTCTACCTGTCCTGGGAGTGTTTGATGGGGACAGTGTAGAGGGAGCTTTACTCTGTATCTAACCCCGTGCTGTACCTGTCCTGGGAGTGTTTGATGGGGACAGTGTAGAGGGAGCTTTACTCTGTATCTAACCCCGTGCTGTACCTGTCCTGGGGGTGCTTGAAATGTTGTGAAGATGATTCCTTAAGACACACTGATTGACATAAAAATGAGCTCTGGGTACAGAAGGTACTGGAGGCGAGTGATTTCTTATCGCTCAGATCCATGGGAATTCCTGCCGTCTCTGGGCCTGCTCACGCAGGAATTCCAAGGCTTGGGCTGGACTTCCTGCCAAAAGTGGTGGAGGTTTCTGGGATTTATTAAAAAGAAAGAACTTACATTTCCATAGCTCCTCTTACACCTCAGGGCCTCCAAACCCTTTACAGTCAGTAGCTTCCTTTTGAAACGTAGTCACCGTTGTGATGTCGGAAACACGGCACCCAATTGGTACACAGCAAGCTCCCATGAACAGCAGACCATCTATTTCTTGTTGTGCTGCTGGTTGAGGGACAATAAGGACCAAGACACCAGGTGCCGCACATGCTCCTCTTCATATATTTGCCGTGGGATCTTTTACATCACCTGACACAGAAGAGGTGGGGGCCTTGTTTTAACAGTATATCCAAAAGCCAGAACTCAGACCTCCCTCAGTACTGCACAGGACTGCCAGTCTGGATTATGCCCTCTTGGTCTTGGAATAAATGACTTTCTGACTCAGAGCTGAGAGAGTTAGCCACTGAACCAAGGTTGAACCAAACAATAACATATCTGCAGAGATTTGAATGATTGCATTTGTTGGAGGAAGAAGGACAAAAGTAGGTTCCCAAACCTCCAGGATAGACCTGGAATCTCTAGGCTTTAAGGTCAATCTTTAATATACTGCTGCAAGCAATGCAGTGAATGGGAGCTGCGTTGCTGATTGTGACGCTGCCGGTGAATTTGACCTTAACTCTTCACACTGTTTTTTTGCTTTTTGATCCAATTTTAGGAAACAAGTTATTCAGTTTGCAGTTAATATTTTTTCAGCTCTGCTCTTATTTGTATTTCTTGATTTTTGTATTTTACTTGAGCTGAGGATATTCCACTAATATTCTCATCCTCAATGATGGGAGAACCCACCACATCTGCGCAAAAGACAAGGCTGAAGCATTTGCTACATCTTTAGGAAGAAGTGCCAAGTGGATTGCCCATCTCGGTCTCCTTCAGAGGTCCCCAGAATCACAGGTATCAGTCTTCAGACAATTTTTTATTTAAAAAAAAATAATGTTTATTCAAAGTTTTTCCAACAAAAATTTTCAACCAGTTAAACCCCCCCCCCACCCCCACCCCCGCCCCCGTAACAGAAAATACAAATAAAAAAAGAGCAGAACAAAACATAAACATATCAATCAAACATAATGCAGAACTTATACAATGGGTTTCTCCCGCACATATTAACCCTCCCATATGCTTTTACAAATACCACCTGGGGAAAAAAAACCTCCCCCACCCGCCCAAATATCCCCCCCCCCCCGAAAGAAACGCCCCCCTCCCTGGGTTGCTGCTGACTGAGCTCCTTCTAGCGCTCCGCGAGATAGTCTAGGAACGGTTGCAACCACCTGAAGAACTCCTGCGCAGACCCTCTCAAGGCAAACTTTATCCTCGCCAGCTTAATGAACCCAGCCATGTCATTTATCCAGGCTTCCACACTGTCTTCAGCCAATTTGATTCATGCCACGTATTATCAAGAAACGGCTGAAGGCTGTGGGCACTGGCAATATTCCAGCAATAGTACTGAAGACTAGTGCTCCAGAACTTGCTGTGCCCCTGGGTCAAGCTGTTCCAGTACAGCTACAACACTGGCATCTACCCAGCAATGCGGTAAATTGGGCAGGTGTGTCCTGTCCACAAAAGGCAGGACCAAATCCAACCCGGCCAATTACCGCCCTTTCAGTCTACTCTCAATCATCAGAAAAGTGATGGAAGGTGTTGCTGACAGTACCATTCAGTGGCAATCACTCTGCAACAACCTGCTCACTGATGCGTGGTTTGAGTTCCGCCACGATCACTCAGGTTCAAACATGGACAAAAGAGCTCAATTCCAGAGGTGAGGTGAGACTGACTGCCTTTAATATCAAGACATCATTTGACTGAGTGTAGCATTAAGGAGCCTGAGCAAAACTGGAGTCAGTGGGAATCAGGGGGGATCTCTCCACTGCCTGGAGTCATATCTAGCACAACGGAAGATGATTGAGGTTGTTGGAGGTCAATCATCTTGACAGGATAGCACTGTTGGAATTCCTCAGGGTACTGTCCTAAGTCAAGCCATCTTCAGCTGCTTCATCAATGACCTTCCCTCTGTCATAAGATCAGAAGTGGGGTTGTTTGCTGAAGATTGCAACTCCTCTGACACGGAATCAGTTCTTGTCAATATGCAACAAGACCTACATAACATTCAGGCCTGGGCTGTGTTGTGGCAATTCCTGGTGACCACGTGATTCTCATCCAATAGGCTGGGGCGCAACTTAAAGGAGAGCATGGACTTTAAACCTGCAATTTCTTGTCTGGACTGAAAAGCATAGTAGGGGTCTGGGTTAGCGTAGTAGGAGTATGGGTTAGCGTAGTATCCTGGAGAGTTACAATTGACCTAAAACTGAACTGGACTAATACAGCGGCTACAAGAACAGGTCAGAAGTCGGGAATTCTGTGACAAGCAACTTACTTCCTGACTCACCAAAGCCTGCCCACCATCTACAAGGCACTGGTCAGGAGTGTGACTTGCCTGAATGGGAGGGCAGCATGGTGGCACAGTGGTTAGCACTGCTGCCTCACAGCTCCAGGGTCCCAGGTTCAATTCCAGCTTCAGGTGGACAATTGTCTGTGTGGAGTTTGCACTTGCTCCCCGTGTCTGCGTGGATTTCCTCCGGGAGCTCCGGTTTCCTCCCACAGTCCAAAGATGTGCAGGTTAGATGGATTGGCCACGCTAAATTGCCCCTTCGTGTCCAAAAGGTTAGTTGGTGTTACTGGGTTGCGGGGATAGGGTGGAGGCATAGATTTGGGTCGGGTGCTCTTTCCAAGGGTCGGTGCAGACTCGATGGGCCGAATTGTCTCCTTCTGCAGCGTAAATTCTGTGATTAATGAGTGCAGTTCCAACAACACTGAAGAAGCTCAACACCATCCGGGACAAAGGAGTCCCTTGATTTACACCACACCAACCACTTTTGGCATTCACTCCCTCCACTACTGACATAGTGATAGTCATGTGTACCATCTATAAGGTTCCTCTGACATTACCATCAAAACCAGCAACATCTACAGCCTAGAAAGACAAGGGCAGCAGATGCATGGGAACACCACGTGCTTGTTAGGTAATTTGGACATTCTGAATTCTCCCTGTGTACCCGAACAGGCGCCGGAATGTGGCGACTTTTCACAGTAACTTCAGTGGGCTTTTCACAGTAACGTCATTGCAGTGTTAATGTAAGCCTCCTTGTGACAATAAAGATTATTCTTATATAAGGCAGACAAAGAAAAACTTTCCATAAGAAATAGGAGTAGGCCATTCCATCTTAAATGGGAGATACCGTATTTTTAATTTGCGCCCCCTAGTTCTAGATTCACCCATGAGGGAACACCCTCTCAGCTTCTACCTTGTCAGGTCCCCTTAGTATCTTATGTTTCAATAAGGTCCCCTCTCAATTGTCAAACTCTAATGAGTATAAGTTTTCCAATCCGCTGGGACCTTTCCAGAAACGAGAGAATTTGGGAAGATTGCAACCAATGCATCCACCATATTGCTAGCCACTTCCTTCAAGACTTAGGATTCAGGCCATCAGTATATACACCCAGTAATACACCATATGTTGCCATTTAAATTATTATTATTTTTTTTTTTAAAGAGTACCCAATTCATTTTTTCCAATTAAGGGGCAATTTAGCGTGGCCAATCCACCTACCCTGCACATCTTTGGGTTGTGGGGGCGAAACCCACGCAAACACGGGGAGAATGTGCAAACTCCACGCGGACAGTGACCCAGGGCCGGGATCGAACCTGGGACCTCGGTTCCATGAAGCTGTAGTGCAACTACTGCGCCGCCCACACCGTAGGCTGTCACATAATATATATGGGGACATTATACGCAGTAACACATGGTGTACTGTTATAGAATACAAAAAAGTGTTATGCACTCATTTAGGGAAGTGTTGATTTTATCTATCAGAAGGTTTTTCCTTATGCATGAAGCTCTCACCCAGTCCTCCCTGAAGGTATAAACTTGAACTTCATCAAGTGGAAATCTTAGAAGAGCCGAGACGCTCTCCAATCTGGGATTATTTCCTTCGGCAGAATAAAGCTAACTGGAGGTTGTAGAGAAAATCCCCCCTGATGTTTGTTTCCAAGGATGTTGCTGTCCCTAGACAGAATGCGGTTTGCAGTTCAGTGATCAATGAAAGGATAAGAAAGCAAGAAAACAGTGCAGCCCTTCAAACCAAATGTTCCACAGACCGAGCATAATATGTTCTGACATTGACTCCACCCAACCCATTGGATTTTTCTGTTTGCTCGAACTGATACTTAACTAAGCACATGGATTAAGTTTCATTTTATGCCTTGAACCAATATCTTAATGATCGCACTACCTCAGGAACCCTAATGTTCCCCACCGAACCTATTCAAGGTGGGGACTGAGCTGCGTCACTTCTAATATCTGTGCTAAAATCCTGCCCAATTTAGGAAAGTAATTGGTCAATCCTGTGAGCTACACGCCCAACTTGGGAATGTCTTTCAAAATTTAGACTATTTCCCACGTCACTCCCTCTCCCAGTTAAAATGAATTTGTCTTTATACAATCTGTTCATTAGTTATTCATAATGCTAAATAAATTGTGTTGTGGCGTTACCTTCCAGAAGGTCTGACCTCAGAGCACAATGCCACTATGGAATGCGCCCATCATTCTAGCCTGGTGTTACCAGAGCACAAAATAATTCCATTGTTGAGGACCGTAGTTTCCCTGGTCACTCTGGTTTCCGTTCTTTACCCAATGTTCTTCATTTTATGCTGCTGAAAATGTGATCAATGATTGTTGAAATTCCCAACTCCCATTCTCCCTAAATCCCAACATAACGGTGTTTGAAGTGATACCAATTCACATGTTAAAAATCTCACTCAAAGGGCAGCACGGCAGCCCTGTTGCCTCACGGCGCCGAGGTCCCAGGTTCGATCCCGGCTCTGGGTCACTGTCCGTGTGGAGTTTGCACATTCTCCCCGTGTTTGCGTGGGTTTCGCCTCCACAACCCAAAGATTTTTTTTTTATATAGGTGGATAGAACACGCTA
Source organism: Scyliorhinus torazame (assembly GCF_047496885.1). Classification (NCBI taxonomy): domain Eukaryota; kingdom Metazoa; phylum Chordata; class Chondrichthyes; order Carcharhiniformes; family Scyliorhinidae; genus Scyliorhinus; species Scyliorhinus torazame. The sequence continues at coordinate 193,618,635 of NC_092722.1, forward strand.
AATTGCCCCTTAATTGGAAAAAAAAATGATTTGGGTACACTAAATTTATAAAAAAGTTATTAAAAAAAAATCTCACTCAAGGCAGCACGGTGGCGCAGTGGTTAGCACTGTTGCCTCACGGCGGCAAGGTCGCAGGTTCGATCCCAGCTCTGGGTCACTGTCCGTGTGGAGTTTGTACATTCTCCCCGTGTTTGCGTGAGCTTCACCCCCACAACCCAAAGATTTAAAAAAATTAAGAGTACCCATTTTTTTCCAATGAAGGGGCAATTCAGCGTGGCCAATCCACCTACCCTGCACATGTTTGGGTTGTGGGGGTGAAACCCACGCAAACACGGGGAGAATGTGCAAACTCCACACGGACAGTGACCCAGAGCCGGGATCGAATCTGGGACCTCGGCGCGTGAAGCAGCAGTGCTAACCACTGTGCCACCCTAATATGGCTCAACTTGTCGGTTGCTGGCTCATTGTACTTCTCAAATAATTTTAAACTCTTTTCAATATCGAAAAAGGCTGTTCACCAGAGGCATTTGTGGCAGGTATTGTTAAAAATATTTTCAAAATAGTTTCCACAGTTGGAAAGGTTGTTTAAAAACTGTCACATACAGGTCTGTACAACTCAGCTGGTGGTAAAGCACAGAGCTTGTCAATATCGATTAAATGAATAAATTGTTTCACTTCATCTTCAAAAATTGTGGACGGGATTCATCCGGCCCCCCTGACGGGTCGGAGAATCGTCGGGGGGGGGGGGGGGGGACGGGACACATGAATCCCGCCCCGCTGCCGAATTCTCCGGTTTTCGGGCGGGGATCACGCCGCACCAGTTTGGGGCTGTTGGCAGCGGCCCTCCCAGCAATTCTCTGGGCCCCGATGGGCCGAGCGGCCGCCCGTTTTCGGCCAGTCCCGCCGGTGAAATAGACTTGGTCCACCCCGGCGGGACCTGGTTTGGAGGGTGGCTAGCATAGTCCTCGGGGGGGGGGGGGGGGGGGGGCGCGGCGGATCCATCCCAGGGGGGGCCCCAATGGTGGCCTGGCCCGCGATCGGGGCCCACCGATCTGCCGGCGGGCCTGTGGTTTGGGGGCACTCTTTCCCTTTGCGGTGGCCACTGTAATGCTCCACCATGGTCGGCGCGGAGAAGAAACCCCTGCGCATGCGGAGGAAACACGCCAGCTCACGGCGGCCCTTCGGCGCCAGTTGGTGTGGCGCCAAGCCCGCCGGCGCTGGCCTAGCGGAGGATTCCGCAACTTCCGGGCGGCCCGACGCCAGAGTGGTTTGCGCCGCTCTTGGCGCCGGAGTCGGGCCGTCCCGCCAATTACGGGAGAACCCCGGCCTGTGTCTTTGTCCTCCCGGTAGAATTCACTTAATTTCTTATTGCAGTAGCTTTTAGCATTCTCATCCAAACTACTGTTGAAAAGCATGCAAAATTAATCAACAGTCTTTCGCTTCTACTCTGCAATTGCACCATTATTGTGTCACAAATAACATTGACAGTCTCAACGATTATCTTCTCTTTCCCTTTTAAAAAGTGATTTCATGGTCTCTCGTTTCATTGAAAAATAACTTATCTTGTATGCATCTCATCATCAGTGGGACCTGCTCAATCTCGTGTGGCTGTACGCCACTTGTCCCTCTAAACATTAACCTCTTTGTTAATGTTAGTCCCTCTGCCTCCACCAAGCTATAGTCATTTTGAACTTGCATGACAAAACTTTTAACTGAGGCTAACAATTGTGAAGTATTTAGTAAAGTTATATCAACATTTTGCAACGATTTGCTGACGGCATTTATACCTTGAAGTAACCGGTTCCACAAAACAGTAAAAACAGCAATATTGTACTTTTCAAACTTCTCAGCTAAGGATTTTGCTTCAGCTTTCACATGTGGTTTTCTGAGATTGATGTGGCTATGTCTAATAAGGTTTATTTTATATCAGCAAAGTTCATTTTCAAAGTAAAAATAGCATCTGCAGGAGCGGACTACCTGATGTCACAAATTCTTTTGACTGTCGAATGTTTTCCATTTGCGTGCTCCAAACATGATTGCAACACATTCCAATGGTGCATGGAAACCAAAAAGGAAAGGCACACAGGTTTTGAAAGTCAAAAAAATGTACGGCTGCCTCACACGATTCAGCTGCTGCATTGTAGATTAAATTCAGGGAGAGACTGGAACATGGAATGAATAATGTCCAGGGCCTGCATTGTTCAGTCTTGCTTGTAGACCTGAATATTTTCCTGCTTTACTTGCGGCATTATTGAAGCTCTGTACACGACAATTTTTGATGTACAGGGAAATCTTCACCATTGTTGGTCATATATCTTCTTTTTAAAATTTAGAGTACCCAATTCTTTTTTTCCCCTCAATTAAGGGGCAATTTAGCATGGCACATCTTTTGGGTTGTGGGGGTGAGACCCACACAGCACGGGGAGAATGTGCAAACTCCACATGGACTGTGACCTGGGGCTGGGATTGAACCTGGGACCTCGGCGTCGTGAAGCTGCAGTGCTAACCACTGCGCCACCGCTCAACAGAAGAAATATCTTGTGGTTCAATTGCCATTCCAGACTGCATTTCTAGGCAATGTGGTTTCCCCAAGTCTAAGACATCACAGAATTCATCCAGATTTTTGGTGGATGAGGATGAATGTGCAGTTTGTGAATGGTTCAAAACTTTGAGTAAAAAGACAAACTGTCTTTTGACCTAGCTTTATTCTCCTGCCCACCTTCAATTTTCTATGTTTTAACTATCAGGTTGACATTGTCACTTCATATTAACTGATCTTTCTTGATTTTAATGCATGTGAAATTTCTGAAAAAGCTCTCCTCGGCCCTGGGGGTAAAGCCGTCCCTGTTCCCCTCGATGGCCTTGCGTTGCTGTTGGTTCAGGCTGCCCGGCTATGGCCTCGCCTGCCCAGGACTCCTCTGCTCTGACCTGGGGGATGAATCGCCCCGCTGCTCTCCTTGATGACCGGCACCTCGCAACTAACCTTGCTTGATGACCTTGCCTCACTGCTGGCTGCCTTGTTGTGGCCTGCTCCTCAGCCCTGGGTCGAGATTGATTAACCTGCTGCATTTTTTCGCAAAAAGACAGATCTTCGCCTTGACTGCTGTCTCTCACTCTCCTAGTCGCCTCAACGAATTTGGATCGAAGTCCAGAACGAATAACAGGGGCTGGTTTAGCTCACTGGGCTAAATCGCTGGCTTTTAAAGCAGACCAAGGCAGGCCAGCAGCACGGTTCAATTCCCGTACCAGCCTCCCTGAACAGGCGCCGGAATGTGGCGACTAGGGGCTTTTCACAGTAACTTCATTGAAGCCTACTTGTGACAATAAGCGATTTTCATTTCATTTTTCATCAGTGTTTTCCCGCTCTAAGGGCACTCAGCCAATCAGGGTCTGATGGCAATGCAGAGCGATCAGGCTCTGACTGGCACCCAAGAACTGCCCACAGACACTGGCCAGCACAAGCCACCCCCATTGGTCGGGCTCTGTGCCTAGGCACAGCGTGTTTCATTGCACGTCCGCCTCAGGGTGAACCCACTTCTGCTCCTAATTCATTTTTATATATATTTCTTTCCAGTACTGTGCACAGCTCCACTTTTTGTTCTGTGTTTACACTGACCTCGGCAGGGAGAGAATCTGAGAGGAAGGTGATGAATGAGTGGGAGAATGCAACTGCTGCCACTTTTGACATCCACATGCTGGAATTCCCTTCCATATTAAGGTAACTGTCTCACATCACCTTTTTAAATAATGAAATAACAATCAGCAAATGTAACACAATTAATTCAAATGCAATTGTTTCCTGCATTATAAAAGTGATGGCAGAGAACTTCATCGGCTGTAAAGCACCTTCAGGAGTCTGGTGGTTGTGAGAAGTATTTTATATTTGCATTTGTTTTATTGTCACGGGTACCGAGGTACAGTGAAAAGTATTGTTCTGCCTACAGTCCAGACAGATCATTCCATACATGAATAAAACACAGGACATACATAAATACACATTGTAAATACATAGACACGGGGATCGGGTGAAGCATACGGCGTGTCGTGCTACACGGCAGAGAAGATGTGTGGAGAGATCAGTTCAGTCCATAAGAGGGTCATTCAGGAGTCTGGTGACAGCAGGGAAGAAACTGTTTGAGTCTGTTCGTGCGTGTTCTCAGACTTCTGTATCTCCTGCCCGATGGAAGATGTTGGAAGAATAAATACCCCGGATGGGAGGGGCCTTTGATTATCTGCCCGCTTTCCCCAGGCAACGGGAGGTGTAGACAGAGTCAATGGATGGGAGGCAGGTTTGCATGATGGACTGGGCGGTGTTCACGACTCTGTAGTTTCTTACGGTCTTGAGCCAAGCAGTTGCCATACCAGGCTGTAATGCAGCCAGATAGAATGCTTTCTATCGTGCATCTGTAAAAATTGGTAAGAGTCAATGTGGACATGCCGAATTTCCTTAGTTTCCTGAGAAAGTATAGGCTCTGTTGTGGTTTCTTGGTCATAGCATCAATATGGGTGGATCAGGACAGATTGTTGGTGATGTGCACACCTAGGAATTTGAAGCTGTCAACCATCTCCTCCTCGGCCCCGTTGATGCAGACAGGGGTGTGCAAGATACTTTGCTTCCTGAAGTCGATGACCAGCTCTTTAGTTTTGCTGACAATGTTATCGTTCCACCACTCCACTAGGTTCTCTACCTCTTGTGGGGCCCTGGTATTGAGGACTATCGTGGAAGAGGGGTTGTTATTTATCCTTACTGATTGTGATCTATGGGTCAGGAAGTTGAGGATCCAGTTGCAGAGGGAGGAGCCAAGTCTGAAGTTTTTGGAGATTTGATATGAGCTTGGCTGGGATTATGGTATTGAAGGCAGAGCTGCAGTCAATGAATAGGAGTCTGATGTAGGAGTCCTTGTTGTCAAGATGTTCCAGGGATAAGCGTAGGGCCAGGTGTAGCCATCTGGGATGGCCACTTCCCGATTACAAAATGGACACTTTACAAAGATTGCAGGGAAAATGGACAATGCTGAGAAAACAAGCAGGTTCAGGGTGTGTCTATATATTGGAGCCACAGCTCCCAGACAAGACCAAAACTGCAAACCCATTAGCATACTAATGGCCCATCTCCGGGGACAAAAGAGTAACATTTGAGTAACCGATACTAAGGCAGACCCCAGGTGCCAGAGGAGACCAGAACAAAGCAGGCCAACGGCCACCTAGGACACGCCCAGCCATCAGGGCACCCGCCCCTTTATTGGAGGAAATCGATAGGAACGATTGAGAAACGGCCCAATTAATTGGGGCCAAGTTGAAGGCCCGCCCAAAAGCGCGCAAAGCCCCTTTGGGTATAAGAAGGATCCCCCAAGAGAGAATCGTTCTCTTGGCTCCGGCTCTCACCGAGGAGAGACCCGTCCACCAGCTGCACCAGAACAAGTCCAAGGTCAACGCACGCTACCAGACAGATGACCCTAGCTGTTCCCCCTTCACCACTTTGACCCCAGCAGCCTCAGAACCGAACATTGTTCCTCTGACTGAGTGGGTGCCCGAAGCTAAGTATAGGCTTTAGCAGTAGTGATAGTTTAGTCTGTAGTATTTGTGCATGAGTATATTTAACTGTGTGTGTGAATAAATAAGCATTTGACTTTGAACTAACTAACTGGTGTATCGAGTCTTTGATCAGTATTCGTTTGAACCTTGTGGCGGTATCGAAAGATACCTGGCGACTCTAGAGCAAAACGTAATTAAAATTAAGGAAGGCGACCATATTGACCGCCATATTCAGAGCCAAATAAAGAGAAACACAATTAGCAACACAGGGATGTGGCGTCTGCTGTGGGCCGGTTGTGGCAGTCTTACATTCATTCATTTAAACACAAGTCTTTCATTTATTTGAGGCAATGTCAGGCTTAGGGTTTAAAAGGAAGGTTAAGTGAGAGGTTCATGATGTGAGGTCCTGGTATAGAATAAACTGGAGAAGGTGGTCCTCTACCAACCCGCATCCTGCCACACAAAACTGCTCCTCGACCATCAAGATCCACGGTGAGCCCCTGGACAATGTGGATCATTTCCCATACCTCGGGAGCCTCCTCTTGGCGCGAGTAGACATTGATGATGAAATTCAACATCAACACCAATGCACCCTTGCAGCCTGAGGAACAGTGATCAAAGGCTGAGGCTTCACATACAGAGTAGCCGTGGACTCCACCCTCCTGTATGAATCAGAAACATGGACAATGTACAGCAGACATCTCAAATCCCTGGAGAGATATCACCAATATTGTCTCTGCCAAATCTTGAAAGTCCACTGGCTATCCCATGGGCTATTACCTTCTTGATCAGTCTCCTATGTGGGACCTTGTCAAAAGACTTACTGAAGTTCATGTAGAATTCAATTCCAACCACACGTGCCCCAGAGCCATAATAAAAGTGAATTAACCAATAGGTATTATGAAAATTCCCAAAATCTTTGGCCCTTGGCGGCCCAATAATTACAATCACCAAAGTGTGCAAGGTGAAACACAATTACTGTTTACACCAAGAACTACCATGAAATATGCAGGAAATACAACTAGTTAGCACTGTTGCCTCACTGTGCCGAGGACCTGGGTTCGATTGAGGTTCACATTCAGGCCTATACCTTTCTGGGGAGACACTTTTGTTCAAATCAAACCTTGCTTCCAGTTCATGGTTTGACTTCGGGCCTCCCTGCTTTCTATCCCTACATTGTCCTTCTCCATAGTGAACACAGATGCAAAATACTAATTTAATTCCTTACCTACATCTTTCAGCTCCACACACCTTGGTCCCTAGTGGGGCCCCACTCTTTCCCTGGTTACCCTCGATCTACTTATTTTCCTTTATTTGGCTCACCAGGTTTTTTTTTTCCATGCACCAAACATGTAATAAATGTGCAACAAAGCTTGCCAGTAATACATACATCCCATGAAGGAATATTTTATAAATCTGTTTTCCACCCTTCTGCTAATTTCCTATTCTTTTATAACAACAGTGACATTTCGGAAGTGTTTGTTTTGCTGTTAAGTGCTGTGGGAAATCCCCAAGAAAGAAAAAGTACCAAAGACAAGGGGCGTGATTCTCCACTCCCGGGCCGGTTGGGAGAATCGCCTGGGCCGCCAAAATTTCCCACGACGCCGGTCCGACGCCCTCCCGCGATTCTCCCAAGCGGCGGGAACAGCCCCGTTGAGTTCCGCGGGCCGCAGAATCGCCCGAGACACACAAAATGGCGATTCTCCGGCACCCCTGCTATTCTCAGGCCCGGATGGGCCGAGCGGCCAGCCCAAAACGGCGGGTTCCACCCGGCTCCGTCCACACCTGGTCACTGCCGTCGGGAACAGCGCGGGAATGCTGGAGGGGGGGGTATCCTGCACCGGGGGGTACCTCAAATGTGGGGTGGCCCGTGATCGGCGCCCACCGATCGTTGGGCCGTCCTCTCTGAAGGAGGACCTCCTTTCTTCCGCAGCCCCGATCCGTCTGCCACCTTCTTGCGGGGCGGACTCGGAGAGGACGGCCAGCCTGCGCATGCGCGGGTGACGCCAGTTATGCAGCACTGGCCGCGCTCCATGTATGCGGTGCCGCCTTTACGCGGCGACAAGGCCGGGCACGTGTAAATAACGCGGCCCCGCTCCTAGCCCATTATCGGGCCCTGAATCGGTCGGGATAGGGGCTGTTTCGCGCCGTCGTGAACCTCGACCGCGTTCACGACAGCGTGGGCACTTCGGCGCGGGAGTGGAGAATCCCGCCCACGGTTTTTGCCAAGTTTTGCCCTGAGGCCCGACAGTTTTGAGTTTTATCTTCACATGGAACTTTCTCAAATGCTTTTATTTTCATTTAGTTTCGCAAAGAAATCAAGGATTTTGGTCTGAAGCTGTTGACTGATTTGAACCGATATTCCTCAAGTTAACTTCTGATAATTAATTCCTTTTGTAAAAAGGCAGAATTTAAATAAGATGAATGCATACATTTTTGGGGTTTAAATACAGGCATAATAGCAACATCTCGAGCATCCATTGAATCCTTCACAATAATAGTTATGCTGTACAAATCCTGCTCATCTCTTGATACTCTGATAAATTCCATCTCTTTCTGGGGATTTACTCGCTTTAAGTCCTCTCATGGTTGGTTAGGTCTTCCACCTCAATTATATTGAATTATGTCTTGGGGCAGGGGGCACTTGGGTATCTGTTGAAAGTTTTTTTTTCCCTCTGCAGAAGGTGCACGATTCAGTAAATTTGTGCTGATTGACACAATTAAATCATTAGATAGAGACTTACATCTGGTTGTAAACACGGGCAAAGAACTCAGGAAGCTTCCAGGCTTAAAGGCAGAGCTTGTTAGTTGAAAAATGTTATTTTTAAGAAAACAACGAGGCTGCAATTACAGGAGATAGTCCCGTCTGTCCTAAAGATTGTTGCTACCATTTCTGCCACAAAAATGAAGTTGTTGAATATTTTCCCTTCCCCCATGCACACTGCCCTTTCAAAATTGGAAACAGGCTTGCCACAGGACTTAATGATAAGCACAGCAAGTTAATGATTGGAGGAGTAAGAAGAAGAGATCAGTTGCCATGGAAATTGCTGAAGGAGCAAGTTAAATAACTGAGCAATTTATTTTTTTTGCCCTTCCTTCCTTCCTCTGCTTCATAAATAGGTCAGTGAAGGTTGGGCAGGACTGCACATGCGCAAGGTAGAAAGAGAAGGGGGTTGTTAACTGCGCATGTCCTCTCCATCGCTCCACCTCCGTGGGAATGGGCCGGCGGCGCAGGCGCAGCACCATTTCCCGGCTGGCCAAGGCCGTCAGCGCAGGCGCAGCACCAACCCCTGGCTGGCCAAAGCCGGCAGCTTGGGCGCTGCACCAATCCCCGGCTGGCCAAGGCCGGCGGCGCAGGCGCCGCGTCAATCCCCGGCTGGCCAAGGCCGGCGGCGCAGGCGCCGCGTCAAACCCCGGCTGGCCAAGGCCGGCGGCGCAGGCGCCGCGTCAATCCCCGGCTGGCCAAGGCCGACAGCGCAGGTGCAGCACCAATCCCCGGCTGACTAAGGACCACGCCTGCGCAGTGTCGCAAAGGGGAAATAAATCGACGCCAATATCGAAACCGAGGGGTTCCGCGGCTCGGACATTACTGGAAAAAATACAAAAATCAGAGGCAGTTGATCAAAAGAAAAGCGTTTATATAAAAAAACAAAGTTATGGAAAATAAAAATGGGCGTTTAGACAAACCGGTTGACACTGGTTCCAGGCTGTTTCCGCACTTGCGCAGTAGCGTCACACCCAACTCCCAGCATCCTCTCCAGAACAACAAATATACATATTTTTAACGTACCAGACTGGAAAATTGAAAACAACACCGGCGGCCGCCTGAGCCCGACTGGAAAACATTAACCCGCGCTCGCGCCACTGAAAAAGCAATCTTTTTCTCTCACTCGCTTCGAAGGCCAAGGATGACGCACATGCGCAGTCCTCTCCCCGTCAGCCCTGGCGACAATCGGCCAGAGGGAAGCGGTGAAACAAACAGGCGGAACGGGGGTTTCCGCCGCGCTGCGGGCGGCCGGGTTCAGACGGAGAGCTCCGGGTGAAATAATATCGCCGTTTGTGGCCCGAGGCGGGGCGGCGGGCGGCAATGCGCGTGCGCAGGGTCTGGGCGCCGTCCCAGACTGCTTTGCGGGACAACAAGGGACGGAAGCGAAAACCCGCGAGCGGCTGTGAGGCGAAAATAATCATCATTAAATTAACATTCAAACCCGCCGGGCGGCCCGACCTTAATTAATATTCCAGTGCTTAGGGTTAATATTTGAAAAATCTTTGCGCCGGGTTTAGCCGGCGGGGTCGCGGGGAGTAGGCCCAGGTCGATGCGCAGATCCTCTCGCTCCAAGCTGACGATGGTGCAGAAAGAGAAGGCGACCGGGGCGCTGGAGGAGGGCGACGCAGATTCCATCCCCGCCACCCACATCAGCCCCACTGCCGCCCCGCCGCCCGGGCCTCCCGCTGCAGACAGCGTCCACTCCACCCCGGCCGGCGACCCGGCCGCCGCCGCCCAGCCCGCCCCCCAGGACGCGGCCAACGGCGGCCTGGAGACCTGCCCCCCGCCCCAGCGGCCCGATCCCAGCGGTGAGAAGAAGAAATTCCTGTGCGGCGTGGTGGAAGGTAAGCACTCGGCTCGGCCCCCCGGTCCACGCCCCGCATCTAACCCCAGGCAGCCCGCATCAAACTGGTTTATATTGCTAATTCTCCAGCCATATTGTGGTGTCGAAAGTGCGGCTTGTTTTGGCGTTTGGCTGTTTCCTTTGTGGCTCGGGTTGGGTGAGGCTGTTTGTGATCTCACAATAGTGTCCTCTGCCCCAGGTCAGTCTGCTCTCCCTTCACACACCACAGGGAGGGATTAGTCGGTGCCATGTCATCTGATCAGAGCTGTGACTTGGTGGGAGTGCAGTTGATGTAGTCTACATGGACAAGGTCTTGCTTGGGAGACTGATCAAGGTAAGAACCCATGCGATCCAGGGTGGAACCAAAATTGGCTTAGTGGCAGAGGGCAATGGTCAAAGGTTGTTTTTGTGACTGGAAGTCTGTCCAGCTGTGTACTTCAGGGATCAGTGTTGCGTTACTTATTTGTTGTGTACATTAATGATCTAGACATGGTGGGAGGTATGGTCATTAAGTTTGCAGATTACAGGAAAATTGGTTGCGTGATACATAGCAAGGAGGAAAGCCTTGGGTGATTACAGGATGAAATAGACATACTCGGCAGAACAGTGACAAATTGACTTTAACCTCTGAAAAGTGTGAAGTGATGGATTTTGGGAGGACTAATGAGGCAAGGGAATACACAATGAGTGGTAGAATGCTAGCAAGTACAGAGGAACCTTGGTGTGCATGCCCAAAGATCCCTGAAGGCAGCAAGTCGGGTAGATATGGTTAAGAAGGCATATGGGATACTTGCCATTAATAGAATACAAGAGTGAGGAGGTTATGATGGAGCTGTATGAAACATTTGTTAGGCCACAGCTAGAGTATTGTGTGCAGTTCTGGTCGCTACACGAGAGGAAGAATGTGATTGAAGTAGAAAGGGTGCAGAATAGGTTCACCAGGATGTTGCCTGGGCTGGAGCTTTTCAGCTATGAAGGGAGGCTGGATAGGCAGGGGTTGTTTTCTTTCGTGCAGCGAAGGCTGAAAGGGGCTCTCATTGAGGTGTACAAAATTCTCCGGGAGGTAAAATAAAGATAAACTTTGACCCCTCTATCAAGGGGCATAGATGTAAGGTAAGGGGCAGGAGATTTAGAAGGGAGTTGTGGAAAAACATTTTCATTCAGAGGGTGGTGGGAACCTGGAGTTCACTACCTGAGAGGGTGGTAGAGGAAGGAATCCTCCCAACATTAAGAAGTATTTCAGGTGAGTGCTGGAAACACCATGGCATACAAGACTACAGACCAACTGCTAGAGAATGGGATTGGAATAGATAGGCATTTGATAGCAGCGCAGCCGAAGGACTCCTCTACTGTAAAATCCTTTGCAAGTGATCCTTGGGTGGCGACTGTCCAACTCGGCTATTATTTCTTCTGTATCCCCTAGGGGCTGGTTTAGCTCACTGGGCTAAATCGCTGGCTTTTAAACCAGACCTAGGCAGGCCAGCAGCACGGTTCAATTCCCGTACCAGCCTCCCCGAACAGGCGCCGGAATGTGGCGACTAGGGGCTTTTCACAATAACTTAATTGAAGCCTACTCGTGACAATAAGCGATTTTCATTTCTCAAATAGGCTATTGATGCTCCCTGAAAGGGCTTGGGAAAAATGGAGCGTTGCCGTTATGAAAAGTCAGCAAATTTGGGAAAGAGGAGGCAGTAGCTATAATTCAACATAATCTGTATTAATAAAGCCATATATACCCATTTAAGCAAATTTGCAGGGCTGTGGAGGTGCGGCAGGGGGAGTGGGACTAAGTGAGTTGCACCGCCAAAGATTTGGCATGGACACGGTGGACCAAATGACGACCTTATTTGCTGTAACCATTCTATGGTGGTAATATATTCAGAACTGTAGCAATTTTCCAGAGTGCTCCCAATAGTTACTTTTGCCTTCACTGGTGTACTTTTAAAACTGTCTTCTTTTTGTCTTCGTATTGTCACATCCTTTAAGACGGTATTATGCTATGTCGTGTTAGCTCAGAGACATTCAGAGTATTGTCTGTGTGTGGACTGTAAGGTTTTGTCTTAGGATAATATAACAATGTGAACTATTTCTGTTTATCATGCCAGAAAATTGGCCCATGTTCCATTTTCAATCTTGGTTTTGGGGGAGGGGGTGGTTTCGTAGAAAAGGACAACACTGGAAATAAAATGTTATGTCTGTTTGATAATGGAAAATGCCTTGTTAATGGTGCAAATGTCTACACCCCCCGCTGCTTTCGGAAATCGGGCAGCATAATCAAAGACCCCCCCCCCCCCCCCCCCCCAACCTGGGGTATTCACTCTTCCAACTTCTTCCACCGGGCAGGAGATACAAAAGTTTGAGAACACGCACATAACAGCTTCTTCCCCGCTGTTACCAGACTCCTAAACGACCCTCTTATGGACTGATCTGATCTCTTTACACACCACCTCTACTGAGTAGTATTACATTTCTGTATGCTTCACCCGATGCCCGTGTCTATGTATTTACATTGTTTATTTTATGTTTGCCCTATGTATTTTCTTTTCATGGACGGAATGAACTGTACGCAGAACAATCCTTTTCACTGTGCATGGGTACACATGACAAGAAACAGATCAAATCCAAATATTTTATCTTGAATCCATAAGTTGTGTAATCAGTTGCTTGGTGATATGGTCATATTCGATAGGAATATTGTGTTGGAATTACTGAATGTGCATGTAGATTATTAACTCGCGAGTTCAGTCTTCTGGTTTGTTTATTTTCATAATTCTACATTTTCAGAAAAATGTTTTGTTTGTAAAGGATATCACTAACCTGGTGTGTCTTTTTAGGTTGTGTTTGATCAAAGTGATAATCTTTATTAGTGTCACAAGTAGGCTTGCATTAACACTGCAATGAAGTTACTGTGAAAATCCCGCAGTCGCCACACGCTGGCGCCTGTTCGGGTACACAGAGGGTGAATTCAGAATGTCCAATTCACCTAACAGCGCATCTTAATAATTTTCTATTGTCACAAGTAGTAGGCTTCAATGAAGTTACTGTGAAAAGCTGGGATCTTTGAAGAGATTGAGTTTGTCAGTGAATATAAAGGGTGAAAGGCATTTGATTTCTTAAATAAAACATATGGCAGGGTAATAATTACATTTTAGATCTGTATTTCAGTCAAAAGTGTTTTTCAGAAAAATCAACTGATCTTCACGAGTGGGATTTTATTGCATAAATTAGTCCTAAGGAATATACTTGATTCTGAATAGATATAGATTGATCCTGCTATAGCCCAGTACAGTGGATTAAGTTGAAGACAAAGATGTGTATGAATATTTACTTTGAATAGTTATCACTTCAACCTGAAATATTTTGAATATATGATAAATTGCTTAAATATGTGGTCAGATAATTGGGTCTAATTCCAACAATTCCATCTACTTCCCACAATAGTATTCTAAGTGTGATCAACTAATGGAATTATGTAAGCGCAGTGCAGAGGTATCTAACCGTAGAAATGAGAATGCCCATTGCCATTGATTTGACTTGGTGGTAATTGATAATAAATGTTTGAAAAAGCAGATATGTTGCAGGTAAGTCATGGCACCTATATCGTCATCTTTGTAGGGAACAACATATTGTGCTGAGTGTTGGCTTGTGTGATGTTTCTGAAACTTTTAAGGTGTTGCCAAAAATGATTTTGCAGACCGTTAAACAGAATGTTCGAATTGTAATTCTGAAATTGCTTTACAAAACCAGGGCTCAGGGTGTGGACAGGGGCGAACCCCCCAGTCTAGCTCCCTGCCTGCTCCAAAAACCAACCCAAGCTCAAATTGAATCCAACTCATGGTCCCCACACGAGAGACATACGAGATCCGAGCCAAAAGGAAGAGCAGATACTACACTTGATCTTGGCCAAAAGGTCGAGAAGCGATGAGAAACCTTTATTTTAATGGATATGCATTTATTGTTCAGAAATGGAATGTAATTTGGCTTGCTGGAGAGCAACGTAGAGCATTCTGTTTACACGTATGGTTGAAATATTTGTGTTATATGACTGTTAATTTTAGAACAGTTATTTGACAATTTGAGTTCTACTAAAAGGAATGATTCATTGAATCAAGAATTTAACATGTTTGCTTATTCATGAGTTAATGGCCATTGCTTGAATTCTTTGTCCTTTGTTCAGCATCAATTAAAAGGGCAGTTTCTGATGGAATAACATGCTAAAATTCCTCTTGTAGTGTATTTGCTGTAAAATGAAAATTTAAGCTTTGGCTTATAGACATTGACTGTAGGATTAAAAGGAAACACCTTTGACTAACTTCTCGGACAATCCTATTAGGGGAATAATTCTGTACGGATTAGTAAATTTTCCCCTTATGTTGACCACTTTCAAACTGTTGAATTTTTAGCAGCTCACAGGCAGACATTTTGTTTGAAATTCCCTTGATGTGCTGACAAAGTTCTGCTTCAGTGATGGCAGGAATAGTTACAGAGGGCAGCCACAAGATGTCTGCTCCAAAGTCCTAAGCCTATAGTGTTTTAAATCACAATACAAACAAAAGAGATATGAGATAATATCTGTATTAAGATCTAGATCTTTTAAATATAAAAGCATTTTGGCAACACTGAATAGGTCTTATTGCAAATTATAGTATATATCACTTGAAATCAGAAGTGCTGTTAGATTTCCAATTTCCTTTTTCAGCCTTCTTCAAGAACCAATTTTAGGAGTATTTCCAAATCTATTTGAAGCTGGATTGTGTGCTGTGACCCATAACTACATCTCCGTGGTTTGCTGAGTGTTTATTTGAAACTTTAGGTTAATCAAGTGAAGATTATGTGGTTTTGAGGTGTTAAATAATAATAATTGCTTATTGTCACAAGTAGGCTTCAATGAAGTTACTGTGAAAAGCCCCTAGTCGCCACATTCTGGCACCTGTTCAGGTACACTGAGCTGGTACGGGAATTGATCCCGCGCTGCTGGCCTTGTTCTGAATCACAAACCAGCTGTCTAGCCTACTAAGCTAAACCCATAATTGGAAAAAAATAATTGGGTACTCTAAATTTACTTTTAAAAATAATCATCGGTACACGTGACAAATATAGATTAGACAGCTATCTAACGTTGACTCCTCATTTAGGACCCTACATGTGGCAACATTTTCTGTGTGTCTCCATGATCACCAACAAGCCTCGGATAAAAGAGCCTGTTGAGCATTTACGATGTGAATATCCTCAATTCCGCTTTGTTTCTTTTGATTGGTGAACTAGCAGAATCAGGAATTCATTTTTTACGTTTTACAGGTTTTCCCTCCTTCCTCTTTGATTGCCTAATCCAAAGCTATTTGTGATCATCTAAAACTTTGAGAATCTCTCTCAAAACTACTAGGTGGTAGAGCATCTTTTCTGTGTGATTCTCCTATTGTTTTCTCTTCCCTGTAGAAGGAACACAGCTATTGAATGGTATTCCCCATCAGCATTACGGCTGAGAATTGTAACTGTTTGTAGAACCACTGCCTGTTCTTACTATTTAAAAAAAATAAATTAGAATACCCAATTCATTTTTCCAATTAAGGGGCAATTTAACGTGGCCAATCCACCTACCCTGCACATCTTTTGGGTTGTGGGGGCAAATCCCATGCAAACACGGGGAGAATGTGCAAACTCCACACAGGCATGACCCAGAGCTGGGATCGAACCTGGGACCGTGGCGCCGTGAGGCTACAGTGCTACTCACTGCGCCACCGTGCTGTCCACACCTTCCTTATTTTTCTGGGAAAGATTTAGATTCATTTCCAAGATGCATTTTGGAAGGGAGAAAAAGACCAATTGAAACTGATTCAAAAGTGAACATATTTATTAGATTTTATCAAGAGCAAAGTTAGAGTTTTTGAATTTTCCCTTTTTTTGCGGTGCAATCATGAGAGTACAGTCGATACTTTGCTTACATTAATGGTCCAAGTGACCATTTTTAAATGAACCCAGACAGCAAACATCAGTTGGAGGCTCTCCAAACCTGGGTGTAGAGGGCTATCATGATTTAGGGCACAGTAATGAAACTAGAAAGATTAGCTGATTTGTTTCATTGCATTCCTTTCCATCCCTTCCCAGGCTAGTTATATTTTGCACACTTTCTAATTCCGTACAGAGCAGTGGTTTTGTATTGTCAGAGTACAGAGGTGGCAATATTTGGAATGCCAGAAGATCCGGGAGCCCAGGGGGGGAGACAAGCTGACGTTTTGGCCTTTGCCTCCCTGGTGGCCTGGAGACCGATTTTGCTGGGATGGAGGGACTCGGAGCCCCCGAAGTAGGTGGTGTGGTTCAGTGACATGGCAGGGTTTCTCAGGCTAGAGAAGATTAAGTTTGCCATAAGGGGTTCGCTCGGAGGTGGCAGCTGTTCATCGACTTCTTTATGGAAAACTGACCGTCAGCAGGGGGGTTGAGGAGGCATGGAAGTGAAGAATAAGGGCATGGAATCTAATATATGGATAGCTTGGAGTTAGGGCAGGGGGAAGTTGGGTGGGGGTAAGCTGGGTATTTTATTGTGGGTTTTTTGCGTGTGTCGGACCGCTCTGCTGTTTAAAATGTCAAAATTATAAATGCTTCAATAAAATGTTTTCTAAAAAAAGAGTGCAGAGTTGGAACAATAGACATGATGACCCCTCAAGATCACTAATTCACCACCTACCAGCCTTCCAAGTTTGGCTGATTGAGTATCACACTAGGCAGTTGGAAATTCAATTGGAACTTCTCCAATTATAAATTTGTGTGTTACCAATGAGAATCATGCCATGGTATTACGATGCTGATCATCTTTCCATTGCTGGATATTTGAGACTGTCAAATGTTTTGCTGAACCCCCTCTCTCCCTCCACAGCAGCAAAACAATAATAGTGATACAATGTAGGTACTGCAGCAAGGTCCCACTATTTGTGGGTGGCACGGCAGCACAGTGGTTAGCATTGATGCTTCACAGCAGCAGGGCCCCAAGTTCAATTCCCGCTTGGGTCATTGTCTGTGCGGAGTCTGCACGTTCTCCCTGTGTCTGTGTGGGTTTCGTCCGGGTGCTCCGGTTTCCTCCCACAAGACCCGAAAGACGTGTTTGTTAGGTGAATTGGACATTCTGAATTCTCCCTCTACCCGAACAGACGCCGGAATTTTGCGACTAGGGGATTTTCACGGTAGTGTTAATGTAATCAATCAAAATTTTTATTATTATTTATAAAGTCAAGTAGCCCATACAGTTTCTAATCGTATTAGCTTGCTTTCCCCCTTTAAACATTTGTGACTATGTGCCCAGGTCCCTTGCTTTTGTATCCACCTTGTGTAGCGTTAAAGGGAAATGCCGTTAGTCTGAATTTCTAATTTTCTGGTAGATTTGCAATACTACAGGTGGCAATACCAAAGTTTCCTTAGCTTCTTGTAATTTGTAAAATAATTGCTGAATTTGAACATTTATTTTAATTTAAGTCACTATAGATGGAGCTCATAATTAATAGCGCAAATGTCCCTTCCATGATGTGATCATTAATGCAATACCAGTTGATCTCCCTGGCTACAGAAGGGAATAATTTAATCTGAATCTCATTTCTGCATCAGCAATTTTTATTAGATTTTTTAAATTCCATGTCCAAAATACCAGATTCTATTTGTGTAGTTGATTGTCACAGTTGTTAATACTGTGCGGCACAAAATGCTTTTTGTTAAAGTGCTGTACGTTAATCTCCACGCTGGGCATATTTCTAAAGTGTTTACAGAGCTAAATCCAGTGCATTCACAGTGCACTGCGGTGTAATGAATGTTAATGGAAGAAAGAGAGAGAATTCTGTTTTGAAAAAAAACACACTTTTCCCAACTGTGGATCTCATAAGGCACTGCAGCAAACGCCTTTGAGAAGGTGGTGGCGAGCGTTGCAATCGCCTGGAGTCTGCTTCAGGTTGGGTGGAGGGAGGGTTGCTATTATGACAGGAGTTCCTGGATTGGGACCCAGTAACAGAAGGAATGATAATATAGTTCCGAGTCAGGATGGTGTACGGCTCAGAGGGGACTGAGGTGTTATCATGCAATTTATATCCTTGCCCTAAGTGGTGGAGTTCCCAGGGTCGGAAGGTGCTGCTGAAGGAGGCTTATTTGCAGCATCAAGTGTTTTTCAAGCTTTTTTTCGCGGGACCCAAATCTGCCAACCGACCTTAGTGACCCACGCCGGCCAACCTTCATGGCACATGCCACGTTCGCTTACTTTAATTCGAAAGGGGAGCCTACTTGGTCCTCGCAATTTCATTCCAATCAGGTTCACAGGTGCAGAGTTCAGCAAGTTCCTTTGTGCCATCATCATCTTTGTGAGAACAGAAAATCCAACCTCGCCCATGCACGTAGGTTGTCGTGATGGGCAATAGCAACAAAATGCTTGTTTTACTCTGCACTGGATATGCTGCTCCAGAATGCTGGCAGTCTCGAGGATTGTTGCGACCCACACTTTGAAAAACCCTGTTGTAGCTGGTACACCATGATGCCACTGTGTAGTGGTGGTGACAGGTGTTAATGTGGTGGTTTGGTGCCAAACGAGCAGGTGGTTTTATCTTGCATTGTATTGAGTCGTGTTGGAGCTGCATTTGTTCATGTACGTGGAGAGTATTCCGTTGTGCCTTGTAGATGATAAGCAGCCCACTTAAGCTTTACATTTGAAAGATCGCATTCCTGCCAGTGCTGCTCTTCCACCATGTTAATTGTACATGAATTGTGTTTAATTCTATGCATGTGGTGGGTATTAACTAGGGATTATCTTATAAATGGATACAGCCTGAAATTTGCTGGGTTGTGTGCTTACAATATGTGACTGTATATGAATGCTTATAAAAGTGTAGGGCAGCACGGTGACGCAGTGGTGGCACTGCAGTCTCGCGATGCCGAGGTCCCAGGTTCGATCCCAGCTCTGGTTCACTGTCTGTGTGGTGTTTGCACATTCTCCCCGTGTTTGCGTGGGTTTTGCCCCGACAACACAAAGATGTGCAGGGTAGGTGGATTGAACATGCTAAATTGCCCCTTAATTGGAAAAAATGAGTTGGCTACTCTACATTTAAAAAAAAAAGTGTACAAAATGAATGAAAGTTGGATCCTGTTCTTCAACAACTAACCTTCTGGACCATAACATTCAATAGTGCAGTATAAGTAGTGATTACATGCTAAAGTCTCTGGAGGCTTGAATTTATATCTTTAAGAAACAGTAGTGAGATTGCTGATATTCTGAGATTGCTGATGTTTTTTATTAAGTGGAAGATAAGTTTTGTGGCTCATACTAGAACAAGCAATGTCGCTAAGCCTACCGTGTCAATCTTTTCCCCGCTCTAAAGTGATGACGTTGATACATGCTTTGTACTTGCTTTCCTTTATTTCCTGTTTAATAACATGTAAAACTTTTAATGAACAGCAACTTGTTGAGCAGTTTAAAAAAAAAATAAAAATATTTAATTCAAGGCATTTTTGTCATGAAACATTAGAAATCACCAACACCCCTCTCCCGCTTCCCTCTCCCATTTGCCTTCCCCATTTTAACCCCCCCCCCCCCCCCCACTATCACCACCATTTGCTGACCTCCCAATCCTCCTTAAAGAAATCAATACACCCACCCCCGCACCCCAAAAAATAAAAATCGCCACCTCTGGACTCAGGGCCACCTTCACCCCCAGCACCTTGGACATTACGTCCGTGAACCCCTGCCAGAACCCCCTCAGCTTCAGACATGCCCAAAACGTGGATGTGAGGCAGGCCACCCGACGCACCGCCCACACCTATCCTATACCCCCTCAAAAAAACCTACTCATCTGTGTTAGCGTCATATGTGCCCTATTGACTACTTTAAACTGAATGAGGCTCAGCTTCACACACGACGAGGGCGCATTCACCCTCCGCAGGGCCTCAGCCCACGTCCTGGCCTCCAGCTCCTCCTCCCACTTACACTTTACGTGTACTTACACCAGGGCTCCCACCCAGTCCATCAACTCCTTGTAGACCTCAGACACCTTCCCCTCCCCTATCTCATCCTTTGATAGGTTCGATCCCCGGCTTGGGTTACTGTCTGTGCGGAGTCTGTTGGTCTCCCAGTGTGTGCGTGGGTTTCCTCCAGGTGCTCCGGTTTCCTCCCACAGTCCAAAGATGACAGTGCAGAAGGGAGGGTTTCAGATTTCTGGATAATTGGGGCTGATTCTGAGGTCGGTGGGACCTCTGCAAACAGAATGGTCTACACCTGGACCAGAGGGGTACCAATATCCTGGGGGGGACATTTGCTAATGCTTTTCGGGACGGTTTAAACTAGTTAAGCAGGGGCTTGGGAACCTGAATTGTAGCTCCAGTATACAGGAGGTTGAGAGTAGTGAGGTCATGAGTAAGGTTTCAAAGTTGCAGGAGTGTGCAGGCAGGAAGGTGGTTTAAAGTGTCTTCAATGCCAGGACCATCCGGAATAAGGTGGGTGAACTTGCGGCATGGGTTGGTACCTGGGACTTCAATGTTGTAGCCATTTCGGAGACATGGATAGAGCAGGGACAGGAATGGTTGTTGCAGGTGCCGGGGTTTAGATATTTCTGTAAGCTCAGGGAAGGTGGTAAAAGAGGGGGAGGGGTGGCATTGTTAGTCAAGGACAGTATTACGGTGGCAGAAAAGACGTTTGATGAGGACTCGTCTACTGAGGTAGTATGGGCTGAGGTTAGAAACAGGAAAGGAGAGGTCATCCTGTTAGGGGTTTTCTACAGGCCTCCGAAAGGTTCCAGAGATGTAGAGGAAAGGATTTTTTAACTTTCCAAATATTGACTGGAAACGCTATAGTTCGAGTACTTTAGATGGGTCCGTTTTTGTCCAATGTGTGCAGGAGAGTTTCCTGACACAGTATGTAGATAGGCCAACGAGCGGCCATATTGGATTTGGTACTGGGTAATGAACCTGGACAGGTGTTAGATTTGGAGGTAGATGAGCACTTTGGTGATAGTGACCACAATTCGATAATGTTTACTTCAGTGATGGAAAGGGATAGGTATATACTGCAGGGCAAGTTATATCTGGGGGAAAGGCAATTATAATGCGATGAGGCATGGCTTGGGATGCATCGGATGGAGAGGAAAACTGCAGGGGATGGGCACAATGGGAATGTGGAGCTTGTTCAAGGAACAGCTACTGCGTGTCCTTGATAAGTATGTACCTGTCAGGCAGGGAGGAAGTGGTCGAGCAAGGGAACCGTGGTTTACTAAAGCAGTCAAAACACTTGTCAAGAGGAAGAAGGAGGCTTATGTAAAGATGAGACATGAAGGTTCAGTAAGGGCGCTTGAGAGTTACAAGTTAGCTAGGAAAGGCCTAAAGAGAGCTAAGAAGAGCCAGGAGGGGACATGAGATGTCTTTGGCAGGTAGGATCAAGATAACCCTAAAGCTTTCTACAGGTATGTCAGGAATAAACGAATGACTAGGGTAAAAGTAGGGCCAGTCAAGGACAGTAGTGGGAAGTTGTGCTTGGAGTCCGAGGAGATAGGAGAGGTGCTGAATGAATATTTTGCGCCAGTATTCACACAGGAAAAAGACAATGTAGTCGAGGAGAATACTGAGATTCAGGCTACTAGACTAGAAGGGCTTGAGGTTCATAAGGAGGAGGTGTTAGCAATTTTGGAAAATGTGAAAATAGATAAGTCCCCTGGGCCGGATGGGATTTATCCTAGGATTCGCTGGGAAACTAGGGAGGAGATTGCTGAGCCTTTGGCTTTGATCTTTAAGTTATCTTTGACTGCAGGAATAGTGCCAGAAGACTGGAGGATAGCAAATGTTGTCCCCTTGTTTAAGAAGAGGAGGAGAGACAACCCCGGTAACTATAGACCAGTGAGCCTTACTTCTGTTGTGGGCAAAATCTTGGAAAGGTTTAAAAGAGATAGGATGCATAATCATCTGTAAAGGAATAATTTGATTAGAGATAGTGAACACTGTATTGTGAAGGGTAGGTCGTGCCTTACAAACCTTATTGAGTTCTTTGAGAAGGTGACCAAACAGGTGGATAAGGGTAAAGCAGTTGATGTGGTGTATATGGATCTCAGTAAAGCGTTTGATAAGGTTCCCCACGGTAGGCTAGTGCAGAAAATACGGAGGCATGGGATTCCGGGTGATTTAGCAGTTTGGATCAGAAATTGGCTAGCTGGAAGAAGACAAAGGGTGGTGGTTGATGGGAAATGTTCAGGCTGGAGTCCAGTTACTAGTGGTGTACCACAAGGATCTGTTTTGGGGCCACTGCTGTTTGTCATTTTTATAAATGACCTGGAGGAGGGCGTAGAAGGATGGGTGAGTAAATTTGCAGACGACACTAAAGTCGATGGGGTTGTGGACAGTGCGGAAGGATGTTACAAGTTACAGAGGGATGTAGATAAGCTGCAGCGCTGGGCTGAGAAGTGGCAAATGGAGTTTAATGCAGAAAAGTGTGAGGTGATTCATTTTGGAAGGAATAACAGGAAGACAGAGTACTGGGCTAATGGTAAGATTCTTGGCAGTGTGGATGAGCAGAGAGATCTCGGTGTCCATGTACATAGATCCCTGAAAGTTGCCACCCAGGTTGAGAGGGTTGTTAAGAAGGCGTACGGTAGCATCATGAGCTTCGTGTGGGCAGGGAAAGTTCCGAGAGTAAGGAGGGGGTTCCTTCAGCGTCGTAGGGACAGAGGAGGATTGGCACTACCGAACTTGGACGATTACTATTGGGCCGTCAATGTGGCAATGATACGTAAATGGATGATGGAGGGTGAGGGAGCGGCGTGGGAAAGACTGGAGAGAAAGTCCTGTAAAGGGACGAGTTTAGAGGCGCTGGTTACGGCGCCGCTACCGATCTCACCTAAAAAGTTTACCACGAACCCGGTGGTGGCGGCAACATTGAATATCTGGGGACAGTGGAGGCGACAGAGAGGGGTGCGGGGAGCCCTGGTGGGGTCCCCAATCAGGAACAACCATAGGTTCGCCCCAGGAAGAATGGATGGAGGATTTCAGAGCTGGTTCCAGTTGGGAATTAGGAGGGTGGGAGATTTATTTATAGATGGGACTTTTGCGAGCTTGGGAGCATTGGAGGAAAAGTATAAGTTGCCCCGGGGAAATTTCTTGAGATATATGCAGGTGAGGGCATTTACTAGACAACGGGTGAGGGAATTTCCGTTGCTCCCGACACAGGGGATACAGGACAGGGTGCTTTCAGGGGTGTGGGTCGGAGAGGGCAAGGTGTCAGAGATTTACCGAGAGATGAGGGAAGAGGGGGAGGAGTCGGTGGGCGAACTAAAAGGAAAGTGGGAAGAAGAACTAGGGGAGGAGATAGAGGAGGGTATGTGGGCTGATGCCCTAAGCAGGGTAAATTCCTCTTCCTCATGCGCCAGGCTTAGCCTGATTCAATTTAAGGTGCTACATAGAGCACACATAACGGGAGCAAGATTGAGCAGGTTCTTTGGAGTGGAGGACAAATGTGGGAGGTGTGGCGGGAGCCCGGCAAACCACGCACATATGTTTTGGGCATGCCCGGCACTGGAAGGGTATTGGAAGGGAGTGACGGGAGTGATTTCGCGGGTGGTGAAGGCCCGGGTCAAACCAGGCTGGGGGTTAGCTCTATTTGGAGTTGCGGAAGAGCCGGGAGTGCAGGAGGCGAAAGAGGCCGACGTTGTGGCCTTTGCATCCCTAGTAGCCCGGCGCAGGATCCTACTCATGTGGAAGGAGGCGAAACCCCCCGGACTGGAGGCCTGGGTAAATGATATGGCGGGGTTCATTAAACTGGAGCAGATAAAGTTTGCCCTGAGAGGATCGGCTCAAGGGTTCACCAGGCAGTGGCAGCCATTTCTCGACTACCTAGGGGAACGTTAGAGGGAAGACAGATGACCAGCAGCAGCAACCCAGGGGGGGGGGGGGGGTTAGTTTAGGTCAAAGATAAAGGGGTTTTGTTACTTGTGTATTGTTTAAAATTTCTGTATTGTTATTGTTGCGTTTGCTTTGTAAGAGGGGAAAAATTGTTGTTTGGGAAAAAAATTTCAATAAAACATTTATAAAAAAAAAAGAAGGCGTACGGTGTGTTAGCTTTTATTGGTAGATTGGGTTTCGGAGCCATGAGGTCATGTTGCAGCTGGTGTGGCCGCATTTGGAGTATTGTATGCAATTCTGGTCGCCGCATTACAGGAAGGACGTGGAAGCATTGGAAAGGGTGTATAAGAGATTTACCAGAATGTTGCCTGGTATGGAGGGAAGATCTTATGGAGAAAGGCTGAGGGACTTGAGGCTGTTTTCGTTCGAGAGAAGAAGGTTAAGAGGTGACTTAATTGAGGCATACAAGATGATCAGAGGATTGGATAGGGTGGACAATGAGAGCCTTTTTCCTCGGATGGTGATGTCTAGCACGACAGGACATAGCTTTAAATTGAGGGGAGATAGATATAAGACAGATGTCAGAGGTAGGTACTTTACTCCGAGTAGTAAGGGTGTGGAATGCCCTGCCCGCAACAGTAGTGGACTCGCCAACACTAAGGGCATTCAAATGGCCATTGGATAGACATATGGACGATAAGGGAATAGTGTAGATGGGCTTCAGAGTGGTTTTACAGGTCGGCGCAACATCGAAGGCCGAAGGGCTTGTACTGCGCTGTAATGTTCCGTGTTTTATGATGATGTGGAGATGCAGGCGTCGGACTTGGATGAGCACAGTAAGAAGCCTTGCAACACCAGGTTAAAGTCCAACATGTCTGTTTCAAACACTAGCTTTCGGAGCACTACTCCTTCCTCAGGTGAATGAAGAGCTATGTTCCAGAAACATATATAGACAAATTCAAAGATGCAAGACAATGCTTAGAATGCGAGCATTAGCAGGTGATTAAATCTTTACAGATCCAGAGATGGGGTAACTCCAGGTTAAAGAGGTGTGAATTGTGTCAAGCCAGGACAGTTAGTAGGATTTCGCAATCCCAGGCCAGATGGTGGGGGATGAATGTAATGCAACATGAATTCCAGGTCCCGGTTGAGGCCGCACTCGTGTGCGGAACTTGGCTATAAGTTTCTGCTCGGCGATTCTGCGTTGTCGCGCATCCTGATGGCAGCCTTTGAGAACGCTTACCCGGAGATCAGAAGCTGAATGCCCTTGACTGCTGATGTGTTCCCCGACTGGAAGGGAACATTCCTGCCTGGTGATTGTCGCGCGATGTCCGTTCATTCGTTGTTGCAGCGTCTGCATGGTCTCGCCAATGTACCACGCTTCGGGACATCCTTTCCTGCAGCGTATGAGGTAGACAAAGTTGTCCGAGTTGCACGAGTATGTACTTGGTGGGTGGTGTTTTCACGTGTAATGGTGGTATCCATGTCGATGATCTGGCACGTCTTGCAGAGATTGCCATGGCAGGGTTGTGTGGTGTCGTGGTCACTGTTCTGAAGGCTGGGTAGTTTGGTGCAAACGATGATTTGTCTGAGGTGCGCGGTTATTTGAAGGCAGGTAGTGGGATGAGCTTGGCAAGATGTTCATCTTCATCGATGAAGGCTGCGAAGAAGATGTAGTTTCTCCGCTCCAGGAAAATACTGAATGACGAAGGGTACTCTGTCGGTTGTGTCCCGTGGTCGTCTTCTGAGGAGGTCGGTGCGTTTTTTTGCTGTGGCGCGTTGGAACTGTCGATCTATGAGTCGAGCGCCATATCCCGTTCGTACGAGGGCATCTTTCAGCGTCTAGATGTCTGTTACGCTCCTCCTCGTCTGAACAGATCCTGTGTATACGGAGGACTTGTCCATAGGGGATGTCGTCTTTAATGTGTTTAGGGTGGAAGCTGGAGAAGTGGAGCATCGTGAGGCTATCCGTGGGCTTGCGGTAATGTGATGCTCTGAGGTGACCGTCCTTGATGGAGACGAGTGTGTCCAAGAATGCAACTGATTTTGGAGAGTATTCCATGGTGGGATGGAACTTATTGATGTCATCGTGTAGTCGTTTCAGTGATTCTTCGCCGTGGGTCCAAAGGAAAAAAATGTCATCGATGTATCTGGTGTATAACGATGGTTGAAGGTCCTGTGCGGTGAGGAGGTCTTGTTCAAACTTGTGCATGAAGATGTTGGCGTATTGGGGAGCGAATTTGGTCCCCATGGATGTTCCGTGCGTCTGGATGAAGAACTTGTTGTCGAAGGTGAAGAATTCTGTGATCCAGAATGGAGCGGATGAGTTGCAGAATTGTGTCTGGAGATTGGCAGTTGTCGGTGTTGAGTACTGAGGCTGTTGCAGCAATGCCGTCGTCATGGGAGATGCTGGTGTAGAGTGCCGAGACGTCCATTGTGACGAGGAATATTCCTGGTTCAACTGGTCCATGGGTGCTGAGTTTCTGTAGGAAGTCCGTCGTGTCGCGACAGAAGCTGAGCGTACCTTGTACGATGGGTTTCAAGATGCCCTCGTTGTAGCCAGAGAGGTTCTCACACAAGGGTCCCATTGCCTGAAACGATAGGGCGGCCTGGTGTGTTGGCCTTGTATATTTTCGGGAGGCAGTAGAGATCTCCAGTGCCGGCGATACGTGGGATGAGAGCATGTAGGGTGCTCTCAAGGTTTGGATCCAAGGTCTTAATCAGTGTGTTGAGTTGCCGGATGTGTTCCTTGGTCGGACCTGCGGGTAACGGTCTGTAGTGTTCCTGGTTGTTGAGTTGTCGGTATACTTCTTTGCAGTAGTCCGTTCTGTTCAGTATAGTACGAAGTCTTACAACACCAGGTTAAAGTCCAACAGGTTTGTTTCGATGTCACTAGCTTTCCGAGCGCTGCTCCTTCCTCCCGCTCCGAAAGCTAGTGACATCGAAACAAACCTGTTGGACTTCAACCTGTGCTCACCCCAGTCCAACGCCGGCATCTCCACATCATGGCTGTTCAGTATGACAGTGGCCCCTCCTTTGTCTGCTGATTTGATGACGATGTTGCGGTTGGTCTAAGGAGACTACCAATGAACCGGAACCGCAGACCGAGAGATCTGTGGTGCGGCAACCGAAGAGGAAAGAGTCGAATTGGACCCTATCCGGAAGGCCGCTGCCCTAGACTCGACATGTTTGCTCAAGCCGCCAGGAGTCGCGTTAATGCCAGACACATCAGTCGCATTCACTCAAGCACAAAGCAAAGCCATCCGCGCTCTCGCCAACCGCAACATCGTCATCAAGCCAGCAGACAAAGGAGGGGCCACTGTCATATTGAACAGAACGGACTACTGTAAAGAAGTATACCGACAACTCAACAACCAGGAACACTACAGACAGTTACCCGCAGATCCGACCAAGGAACACACCCGCCAACTCAACAGACTGATCAAGACCTTGGATCCAGACCTTCAGAGCACCCTACGTGCTCTCATCCCACGTACTCCCTGCATTGGAGATCTCTACTGCCTCCCGAAAATACACAAGGCCAACACACCAGGCCGTCCTATCATTTCAGGCGATGGGACCCTGTGTGAGAACCTCTCTGGCTACATCGAGGGCATCTTGAAACCCATCGTACAAGGTACGCCCAGCTTCTGGCGCGACACGACGGACTTCCTACAGAAACTCAGCACCCATGGACTAGTTGAACCAGGAATATTCTTCGTCACAATGGACATCTTGGCACTTGACACCAGCATCCACCATGACGACGGCATTGCTGCAACAGCCTCCGTACGCAACACCGACAACTGCCAATATCCAGACGCAATTCTGCAACTCATCCGCTTCATTCTGGATCACAACGTCTTCACCTTCGACAACAAGTTCTTCATCCAGACGCACGGAACAGCCATGGGGACCAAATTTGCACCCCAATACGCCAACATCTTCATGCACAAGTTTGAACAAGACCTCCTCACCGCACAGGATCTTCAACCATCGTTATACACCAGATACATCGATGACGTTTTTTTCCTTTGGACCCACGGCGAAGAATCACTGAAATGACTACACAATGACATCAATAAGTTCCATCCCACCATCAGACTCACCATGGACTATTCTCCAAAGTCAGTTGCATTCTTGGACACACTCGTCTCCATTAAGGATGGTCACCTCAGCACTTCGCTATACCGCAAACCCACGGATAGCCTCACGATGCTCCACTTCTCCAGCTTCCACCCTAAACACATTAAAGAAGCTATCCCCTATGGACAAGCCCTCCGGATACACAGGATCTGCTCAGACGAGGAGGAGCGTACAGACATCTACAGACGTTGAAAGATGCCCTTGTACGAACGGGATATAGCGCTCGACTCATCGATCGACAGTTCCAACGCACCACAAAATCAGTCGGTGCAAAAAACCGCACCGCCTTCCGGGACACAACCGATAGAGTACCATTCGTCGGCCAGTACTTTCCCGGAGCAGAGAAACTACGACATCTTCTTCGCAGCCTTCAACACGTCATCGATGAAGATGAACATCTTGCCAAGGTCATCCCCACACCCCAACTACTTGCCTTCAAACAACCGCGCAACCTCAGACAAATCATCGTTTGCACCAAACTACCCAGCCTTCAGAACAGTGACCACGACACCACACAACCCTGCCATGGCAATCTCTGCAAGATGTGCCAGATCATCAACATGAATACCACCATTACACGTG
Source organism: Scyliorhinus torazame (assembly GCF_047496885.1). Taxonomy (NCBI): domain Eukaryota; kingdom Metazoa; phylum Chordata; class Chondrichthyes; order Carcharhiniformes; family Scyliorhinidae; genus Scyliorhinus; species Scyliorhinus torazame. The sequence continues at coordinate 193,647,350 of NC_092722.1, forward strand.
AGAACACTACCCACCAAGTACGCGGTACATACTCGTGCGACTTGGCCAACGTTGTCTACCTCGTACGCTGCCGGAAATTATGTCCCGAAACGTAGTACATTGGCGAGACCATGCAGACGCTGCGAATGAACAGACATCGCGCGACAATCACCAGGCAGGAATGTTCCCTTCCAGTCGGGGAACACTTCAGCAGTCAAGGGCATTCAGCTTCTGATCTCCGGGTAAACGTTCTCCAAGGCTGCCTTCAGGACGCGCGACAACGCAGAATCGCCGAGCAGAAATTATTGCGAAGTACTGCACACATGAGTGCGGCCTCAACCGGGACCTAGGATTCATGTTGCATTACATTCATCCCCCACCATCTGGCCTGGGCTTGCGAAATCCTACTAACTGTCCTGACTTGACACAATTCACACCTCTTTAACCTGGAGTTACCCCTTCTCTGGATCTGTAAAGATTTAATCACCTGCTAATGCTCGCATTCCAAGCATTGTCTTGCAACGTTGAATTTGTCTATATATATGTTTCTGGAACATAGCTCTTCATTCACCTGAGGAAGGAGTAGTGCTCTGAAAGCTAGTGTTTGAAACAAACATGTTGGACTTTAACCTGGTGTTGTAAGACGTTTTACAGCCCCAAGATGTGCAGGTTAGGTGGATTGGCGATGATAAATTATCCTTGGTGTCCAAAAAAGGTTAGGTGGGGTTGCTGGGTTATGGGGATAGGGTGGAGGCATGGCCTTAAGTAGCGTGCTCTTTCCTAAGGGCCTGTGCAGACTTGATGGACTCCTGAACAGTAAATTCTATGAAATACTCTATGACAGTACCGCATCCAGCATCCGTTGACAAAATCCCAGGCTAGCAGGTACCTGAAACCATTCCCCCTGGGCAACTCAAACTCTTCCTCCAGGTCCTGCAACTTCACAAATTCTTGCCTGCCGCTACTCCCGAAACCTCACATCTATCTCCCCCAATGCAAACTATGGTTGTCGCAGATTGGTGCCCAAGCCCAGATACCCTCCAATTCCAAATGCTGCCCCCACACCCTTAAGTCCAACACCACCACTGGGCTAACAGAGTGCCTGACTGGCGGGAACTGCAGAGGCGCTGACGACAAAGCCCTTAAACTGGTTCCCCTACACAAAGCTAAGACCATCAGCCCCCACAATGACCTCTCTCCCATGACCCATTTTCTAACCAAGGTAATGTTTGCGGCCCAGTAATAGTTCATCGTGTTCGGCACGCGCCCTTCCCAAAAAATCCAGAGATCAGTGCTTTGACCTTTATAAAGCCTTCGGGATGAAGATTGGGAGGTTCTGAAACCTGAACAGAAACCTTGGCAGCACTGCCATTTTCACTGTCTGCACCCATCCCGACAGCGGCAGCACATCCCACCTCTTAAAGTCCCCCTTCATCTGCTCCATCAACCTAGTCAAGTTCAGCTTGTGCAGCTGCTTCTAGCACTGTCACCTGGATGCCCAAATACCTAAAACTCGACCGCACTACCTTGAATGGCAGCTCCCTCCTGCCCTCTAGTCTCAATCGGGAACACCTCGCACAATCCCTCACCAGTTCACTGACGCCCTAAGCGCCATTGCCAGCGGCTCTATCGCCAAGGCAAAGAGCAATGGGGAGAGCGGACACCCCTGCATCGTTCCCTGATGCAGCCCAAAATGTCCTGAACAAACTCGATTTGTCTGCACTTGCAACTGGTGCCTTGGACAGCAACCGATCCAGTCCACAAACCCCTGCCTGAACCCAAACCGCCCCAGCACCTCCCACAGATATTCCCACTCCACCCGATCAAATGCCTTCTCTGTGTCCATCGCCTCTACCTCCTGCCTCTCCGAAGGCAACATAATTACATTGAGAATCCTCCTCACATTTGCTGACAACTGCCTCCCTTTCACAAAACCCGTTTGGTTGCAACTAGTGCCCCCGGGATGCAGTCCTCTATTCGCGAGGCCAACATCTTCGGCAACAGCTTGCTGCCCATTGTCAATAATGTGGTCAGGCGGTACGAACCACACTGCTCTGAATCCTTGTCCTTTTTCCAATATCAGGGAGATGGAAGCCTGCGACAATGTAGGGAAGAGTTTCTCTTCTACCTTGCCTCATTATACGCCCTCGCCAACAGTGCCCCCCAAATCCCCACAAACCCATCCTTCCCTACCTGCATTGCCCCCATGCTCTCCGTCACCTCCCTCAACTCTATTGGGGCCCCCAATCCCTGAACCAGCTCCTCCTGTACCTTGGGAAACTTCATCCTGTCCATAAAGTGCTGCATGCTCTCTCCTCTCCTTCATCATTCCCCACCCCACGCCTCACACAACACCCCCGACTCATATATAACGTCCTGTGAAACACCTCAAGCATGCCATTCACCCTCTCGGGGCCCGACACCGCCCTACCCTCCAGGGCTTGTTTAGCACAGTGGGCTAAACAGCTGCCTGGTAATGCTGAACAGGCGCAGGAATGTGGTGACTAGGGGCTTTTCACAGTAACTTCATTGTAGCCTACTTGTGACAATAAGTTATTATTATTATTACCCATATCGTTCTTTACTCTACCAATCTCCCTCGTCGCCTCTTGCTCCGTCAGCTGGTGGGCCAGCATCCTGCTCGCCTTCTCACCGTACTGCTATACTGCCCCTCCGTAACTGTTCCATCGCCTTTCCCGTGGACACTAACCCAAACTCCACCTGGAGCCTCTGCCTCTTCAACAGACCTGCCTCCGGTGCCTCCCAATACCTCCTATCCACCCTCAGGATCTCACCGACAAGCCTTGCCATCTCTGCCCGCTCTGCTTTATCCCTATGCGCCCATCACTGAGCTTCTGATCTCATTACAGCCTTGGTTCAAGCATGGACAAAAGAGCTGAACTCCAGAGGTGAGAGTGACTGCCCTTGACATCAAGGCAGCATTTGACTGAGTATGGCATCAAGGAGCCCTAGCTAAACTGGAGTCGATGGGAATCGGGGAAAATTCTCCTGGTTGGAGTCATACCTGGCACAAAGGAAGATTTGGATTTGTGTTTATTGTCACGTGTACCGAGGTACAGTGAAAAGTATTTTTCTGCGAGCAGCTCAACAGATCATTAAGTACATGAAAAGAAAATACATAATAGGGCATCACAAGATACACAATGTAACTACATAACACCGGCATCGGGTGAAGCATATAGGGGTGTAGTGTTAAATGAGGTCAGTCCATAAGAGGATCATTTAGGAGTCCCCATGTGCTCCATAAACCCCTTCAGCTCCCTTTGCCACTGCCAACACCTTCACCAACCTCGGGCTCGACCGGTCCAAGCTCGGCTCTACAATCGTATTAAAATCCTCCCTATCTTTTAAGTGCATCTCCTGCAGGAAGGTCACGTCTGCTTTCAGATTCCTCAGGTGTGCGAACACACGTGACCATTTGACCCGTCATGTTCTCTCTGACCAGCCTGATCGGGAAGGCTCCTTGCCCCTCTCCCCTGCTGATCAGCCATATCCCTTTATGGGCCAGCCTGCGTCATGTGACCCTCGGGTGTCCATAGTCATTAATCCTTTTCCAACTGTGCCACATCAACCCCCCACCATTCCTCATGCCTTCCTCCTGGCAACCGTCCACTTAACTCCCGTTAACTAGCCCGCCCACGTACTCCCGTTAACTAGCCCGCCCACGTACACTCCCCCTCGATGTTCCCCATGAAAAGCCTGCCCTCCAGAAACCTGCCATCCAAAATGTTTCAAAAAAACAAACATCTCAAGTTCAATTTTCTCACTCCTCCTCCCAGTCCATTGTCCATCATGAACTCCATTGCCTCTTCTGGCATGCCAAAATAGTACTCCCGCTTCTGGAACCGGGCCGGGTACTGTACTCCAAATCTCACCCCCTTTTAAAGAGGATAGCCGTGACCCGCCCCCCCCCCCCCCCCCACTTTGCCCGTTCTGCTCCCAGGCCCTGGTACACTCGTTCTCCTCCCACCTGCACTGCCTCTCCCATCGGAGGATCTTCTCCTTATCCAGAAAGTGGTGTAGCTGCACCACCATCGCCCTTGGCGGCTCGCCTGCCTGCGGCCCCCTCATCACCGCCCTGTGCACTCAGTCAACCTCCAGGGGCTGGTCAAAGGCCCCCTCTCCCATCTGCTTCTCCAACATTTTGGCCACGTACGTGCCGGCCTCCGCATCTTCAATGGCTTTGGGCATTCCCACAATCCTCAGGTTTTGTCTTCTGGAATGATTTTCCAGATCCTCCACCTTCTGCTTCAGCCTCTTTTGGGTCTCCCGCATCACCCCCACTTCGGCCACCAACGCGGCCAAGTGCTCCTCGTGCTCCCCCACCACTTCCTTCACTTTCTGGATTGCCCAGCCGTGGAACTCCAGTCTCTGCTCCACTCTCGATCCCCGACTTAATCAGTTCCATCACTTTGGCCAGGTCTTCCAGGCCATCCTTACTCTGCTGACAGAACTTTGCATTTTGAAACACTATTGGCTGCTCCGTTGACCTCTGGGCCGGCAGGGCAGCCCCCTTGCTCTCTCCCATCTTATTCTGTGGAGCACCATGAAGACTCTCCTGCTCCAGCAACTCTTTTCTTCTTGCCCCACTCCTAGTTCGTGGATCCATCCATCAGAAGAGTAAAACCTTCCACAGGCACTCCTGCACCTCTTCCGGTCAAATACTTCACCCTTTGGGCGGGGAAAACACCCAAAAATATTGCCTTGAGTGGGAGCCACCAAATGTGCGACTGCTCATTTCATGGCTGCCACCGGAAGGCTTGTTGGGCAGTTTTATGAATAAGATATGTCTGGTGGACTACTTTAAGTGTTTTCTTTTATATTTTAACGTGTGGTTTTGCTTTTCCCTAGGATTTTATGGCCGCCCCTGGAGCATGGAACAGAGGAAGGAACTGTTCCGACGGTAAGAAGAATTTGAGTATAAGTGCCTCTGTTTTGAAGTTGGGTGTTCCTGAACCTCTGCAGCTAAATAAGCTGTCATTTGATCCCATAATTTGTTAGAAAGGAGCCCTGACTTTTTTTGATACTCGTTTAGCTCAGTGGGCTAGACAGCTGGTTTGTGATGCAGAACAAGGCCAGCAGCACGAGTTCAATTTCGGGACATTTATCTAACTGGGTGATTCCAAGACTTTTAGCTCCTGCTTTACCAAGAAATTAATTGATTGTGTGAAGATCTTCATGACATTTGTCCTAAATTTGTCTTTTTGCTTGTTGAACCTGTGCCACTCTTGTGGGTCTCCAAATTTGGCTTGTAGTGTTCTAAATTTACAGTTTTTTGTTTTCCTCTTTCAAATAGCTACATGATGTTCCCTCTAAGTTGCTGAATATCTTGGATTTAAAAAAAATCTTTCTCAAATTATATCCCAATTTGTGCCCAGTTTAATTTATACATCTATTGTTGGTTATTCAACAGAATGCGTAGGTGGGGATTGAACACATATCTGTACGCACCAAAGGATGATTACAAACATAGGATGTTCTGGCGGGAGATGTACTCTGTTGAAGAAGCAGGTGAGTGCTTTAGTTATGATGCTCCCCAGGTGTCAGGCACTATCTTGAACATGAATTTCTATTTTTATTAAAGCCCTTTGTCTAGTTTGAAGATCTAGCTCCAAGCAACAGCAGTCAAGATATAGCATAAGAATGAGCAGGAATAGACCATACAATCTCCTGCACCAATCAGTAATCTCATGGTTGATCTTGTACCTAAGCTTCACTTTCCCACACTACATGTCTCAGCTGTGTTTGCCTTCCTTTGACCAGCAGAGTAGGTTAGAAAGCAGATTTGTATAGAATTGATATTTAAAATATGTGTGTTTTTAAGTGTTAACAAATTGCCTTTGTGGAACTTGTAGAAACATCTATTCAGTCAGCTGTTAGAATCGGTTTGGATTTGACACCAATTATGCTGAGGTTGTTTTGATGAGAAGGAAAAGAGGCTTTTAGCAAGTAGAAGGGGAACAAATCAGCAGAGGTATTAGTGGAGTCCAGAAAGTGCAGGATGGAGCTTGAGAAAGCAATTAGAGCAAAGAGGGGATATAAGAAATCTATGGCTGGTAAGAGTAGGGAAAATCCCTAGATATTCTAAAAATATGCCAATGGGAAGAGGATAACCTGGGAAAGAGTAGAGACCAAGAGGAAAACCCGTGGGTGAAGCAAGAGGACATTGGAAGGGTGTTGGCTTCATCCAAGAAAATGAGGAAGCAGATACAGAACTCAGAGAGACAGACTGTGAGGTTCTTGAGAAAATTGACAAAGGGAGTGACAAGTTATTGGAGGTGTTGGCAGGCTTAAAAGTGGACAAATCTCCAGGTCTGGATGAATTGTGTTCCAGGCTGCTGTGGGAGGCAAGGGAGGAGATTGCAAGGACTCTGACCCAAATTTTTAATTCCTCTCTGGCCACGGGGAGGTGCCAGAGGCTGGGAGAACAGCTAATGTGGTCCCACTATTTAAGAAAGGTTGTAGAGATAAGCCAGGGCATTATAGACCAGTGAGTCTCACGTCAGTGGCAGGGGAACTATTGGAGAAAATTCTGAAGGAGGGAATCTACCTCCACTTGGAGAGGCAAGGTCTGATCAGGGATAGTCAGAGGGAGGTCATGTCTAACAAATTTGATTGAATTTTCTGAGCATGAGACCAGGTGTGTAGATGAGGGTAGTATAGTTGATATAGTTTATATGGATTTCAGCAACGCCTTTGACAAGGTCCCACATGGAAGATTTATAAAGAAGACAAATGCACATGGGATACAGGGTAACCTGATACGATGGATTCCAAATTGGCTTGGCTGTAGGACAGAAAGGGTGATGACAGACGGCTGCTTTAGTGACTGGAAGCCAGTGTCCAGTGGCGTACCACAGTGCCGGGTTCCCTATTATTTGTCATTTATATAAACAAAATAAATGACTATGTTGGAGGGTAGGATCAGTAAGTTTGCGGATGACACAAAGATTGACCGGGTAGTTAACAGTGAGGTTGAGTGTCTTGGCTTACTGTGAAAGGTGTGAGGTGATGCACGTTGGAAGGAGTAATGTGACGAGGAAGTATTCAACGAATGGCCTGACACTGGGAAGTTCGAGGAACAAAGGGACCGTGGCGTGTTTGTCCATTGATCTCCGAAGGCAGAAGGGGAGGTTAATGTGGTGGTGAAAAAGACATGTGCGACACTTGCCTTTATCAATCGAGGCATAGATTACAAAAGAAGGGAGGTCATGTTGGAGTTGGAGAGAATTTTGGTAAGGCCACAGCTGGAGTACTGTGTGCAATTTTGGTCGCCACATTATAGGAAGGATACGATTGCACTGGAGCGGGTGTAAAGGCGATTCACTAGGATTGGCTGTCCTACAGCCAATGTTTAAGTTATGAAAAGAGGTTGGATAGGCTTGGGTTATTTTCGTTGGAGCAGAAAAGACTGAAGGGCGACCTGATTGAGGTGTACAGGATTATGAGGGGCATGGACAGGGTGGATATGGAGCAGCTGTTTGAAGGGTTGGTCGCAAGGGGACACAAGTTAAAGGTGAAGAGCAGGAGGTTTCAGGGGCATTTGAGGAAAAGGTTTTTTTACCCAGTGTGGTGTGGCGATCTGAAATGCACTGCTTGGGAGGGTGGTAGAGGTGAGTTGCCTCACATCCTTCAAAAAGTACCTGGATGAGCACTTGGCAGGTCATAAAATTGTAGGCTAAGGGCCAAGTGCTGACAAATGTTATTAGATAGGCAGGTCAGGTGTTTTTCATTTGTCAGTATAGATGTGATGGGCCGAAGGGCCTCTTCCGCACTATTATTCTGTGTGCTATGTATATCATTACAGTGAGGCTGATTTTAATATATTTCTTAAATTGAGAAAGTAGTTCACTAGTTTGGGACAAGTTCCTAGTTTGCAGTGCCTGCTCTGACTTAATTTATTAGTTTTAGTTGGGTCCTGTATTGACTAGTTTAATGAAGACCGCAATACTGGTCTCTATGGTAGAGCCACCATCCAGTAGACTGCAACCAACTGGATGACAAGCTGGAGTGCAATGTCAGGGGCTCTTTTGGTTTGCCATAACATTAACAGAGTCGACAACTCATAATTTGATTTAATAGGTTACTAAACATGACTGTAACTGTCCTTCACTCTGTAAGACCTTTTAATCGTAGAGATTGTCAAGTTACAAAGAATCATAGAATTTACAGTGCAGAAGGAGGCCATTCGGCCCATCAAGTCTGTACCGGCTCTTGGGAAGAGAAGCCCACGCCTCCACCCTGTCCCTGTAACCCAGTAACCCCACCTAATGTTTTTGGACAGTAAGGGCAATTTATCATGGCCTAACCTACACATCTTTGGACTGTGGGAGGAAACCGGAACACCCGGAGGAAACCCACAAAGACACTGGGAGAACGTGCAGACTCCGCACAGATAGTGTGACCCAAGCTGGAAATCGAACCTGGGACGGTAGGGACATTTAAGGGGCATCTTGACAAATATATGAATAGGATGGGAATAGAAGGATACGGAACCAGGAAGTGTAGAAGATTGTAGTTTAGTCGGGCAGTATGGTCGGCACGGGCTTGGAGGGCCGAAGGGCCTGTTCCTGTGCTGTACATTTCTTTGTTCTTTGTTCTTTGTTGACCCTGGAGCTGTGAAGCAACTGTGCTAGCCACTGTGCAACCGTGCTGCTCTTGCAGAAGCTGCTATGCCTGGGTGATTTTGGGATTGATTTCTTTCTATCCAGGGATCGATAAGAGAGAAGAGTTTGTTGCCTCTGCCCATCCTGAACAGCGCGTGTGAGTTTGAGCAGCTGCAGGCCCTTGCCTTACCAATGCTTTTGTACATCAACACTATGCACCTGCCTGCCCAGTTAGCTTTGCTTTGTTCAGAGAGTGTGTCTCCTTCATTCTAGCATTGAGATGGGCGGCACAGTGGTTAGCACTGCTGCATCACGGCACCGAGGTCCCAGGTTCGATCCCGGCTCTGGGTCACTGTCCATATGGAGTTTGCACATGTTTGCATGGGTTTCGCCCCCACAATTCAAAGATGTGCAGGTTAGGTGGGTTGGCCATGCTAAATTGCCCCTTAATTGGAAAAAATGAATTGGGTACTCTAAATTTATATTTTTAAAACATTGTAGCATTGAGATTTTCTTCCCTTCCTCTTCTATGATTGTTATTCACAATGTAATCCCTTATGTTCCAGAACAATTGATGCAGCTGATTTCTGCTGCGATAGAACACACTATCGAGTTTGTCTATGCTATATCTCCCGGTCTTGATATCACATTCTCAAATCAAAAGGAAGTTGCTACTCTGAAACGCAAATTGGATCAGGTGAGTGCTTTTTTTTGATCTGTTGATTCTTCAAATAAAAGTGATTACAATCACTTTTTCCATTGTACATATGTTGGTAATTGCAACTGAATTTGTCTATAATAAAGTTATTGTAGCTGCCATGAATAGTGTCATGGAGCTTTTATGTTCACCCGAGAGGGAAAATGGGTTTGCACTTTAATCTGCAACATAGCACATTGTGCTGATGCTTGTGCGCTCACTGGTCACTTCATTCCAGTGCAGTGCTGAGAAATTATGTACTTGGGCTTCTGGACTGGATCTTGGATTCCTGAAGCTTTTGAAGTAAGCATGCTGAAGAGCCCACACTGACCCTTTACCCTCACTCTCTCTATATGGCTGTAATGCTCACCTTTACTCTCTCTTTCTACAATGTTCACTCTCTTCTACCTTCTTTCTGATACTTTTTTATTCACTCACTGATGGGAACCTGAGCAAAGCTGTATTTATTGTCCATCCCTAATTGCCCTTGAGAAGGTGGTGAGCTGTCTCCTTGACCCACCGCAGTCTGTGTGTTGTAGGTATACTCATAGTGCTGTTAGGAAGGGAGTTGCATGATTTTGACTCAGTGACAGAAGTTTGTTATTGATGTGATTCTCCATTTTCCTTTCTCCCACCTCGCCTCACTTTGAGAACGCTCTCCTCTTCCGTGGAGGATGCCTTGCCCACTGCATCATCCAAACATGCATGCTTATGATTTCCTAAAGTAAAAAAGCTGTTTACATCCCTTGGTCTCTTTGCATCCATCCAACAAAGGTGTTTTAAGTTTGCAGCAAAGCTTCTGAACATCATTGTGTTTCTGTTTTATAGGTGTCACAGTTCGGATGCAAATCTTTTGCATTATTATTTGATGACATTGACCACAATATGTGCCCAGCAGACAAAGAGGTGTTCAGCTCATTTGCACATGCACAACTCTCTGTTACTAATGAGATCTATCAGTATTTGGAAGAGCCAGAGCATTTTTTGTTCTGTCCTACAGGTAAGTGGACAGCTGGTGTGTTGTAAGCATGTAGAATTTGCTGCATTGGTTTGCAGTGATTCAGTGACCATCTTCAATGTGTACTGTTGAACCTGTTCTGGAAATGAGGTGGGCCAGGTTGGTCATGGGTCAGTGGGGGGACATTTCGGACACTGTGGTCATTGTACCATAAGGTTTAGAATGATAGTAGAAAAGGACAATGGGCAATCCAGAGTAAGAATGATTAACTGGGGAGAGCTGTTTTCAATGGGGCAAGATTGGAGCTGGGCCAGATAGGTTGAAACAAAAGATTGAATGGAGGAATTTAGCTGAACAATAGACTTCCTTCAAAAAGGAATGGTTCGGGCACAAGGTATATTCCCTCAAAAGGGAAACGTGAGGCAAACTAATCCAGAGCTCTCTGCATGAAAAAGGTGACAGAAATTAACGTTGAGGGGTGAAAACGCATTTTAGAGAAGGGAAGAGCGGTGGTGGTGCCGTGGTTAGCACTGCTGCCTCACAGCACCATAGACCCTGGTTCGATTCCTACCTCGGGTGACTGTCTGTGTGAAGTTTGCACATTCTTCCCATGTCTGCTAGGTTTTCCCCCGGGTGCTGGGGTTTCCTCCCACAGTAGGTTAGGTGGATTGGCTATGCTAAATTGCCCCTAGGTGGGATTGTGGAGATCGAGCGAGGGAGTGGGCTTGGATAGGGTGGTTCTCTTTCAGAGTGTCGGTGCAGACTCGACGGGTTGAATGGCATCCTTCTGCACTGTAGGGATTCTATGATTGTAGAAAAGACTGGCAGCCAACATAAAGGGAAATCCCAAAATCTTCTGAAGGCATATAAATATACGGCATTTGACTCAATCAGGAAGACCCTGTCAAAGGCCAGCTGTCCAGAGAAATTCATTAGCATCCTCCAACTCTTTCCACAACAAGATGTTAGTCCTCAATGACTAAAATCGAGGTCAAGACTGGAGTCAAGCAGAGATGTGTCATTGCCCCAACCTTTTTCTCCACCTTCATTGCCGCCACCTTCACCTGCCAAAAGAAAGCTTCCCAGTGGTGTGGACATCATTCACTCAGGATGGACAAAAAAAATTTCAATCTCCACTCATTGAAATCCAAGAAGAAAACAAGACTTATATCGCTCATGGAGCTTCAGTATGCGGACGACATTGCCACCTCCAAGCCATGCTTTTTTAATAATTTGGAGTACCCAATTGTTTTTTTCCAATTGAGACAATTGTGCATGGCCAATCCACCTACCCTGCACATCTTTAGGGCTGTTGGGGGTGAGACCCACGCAGACACGGACAGTGACTTGGGGCTGGAATCGAACCCGGGTCCTCAGCGCTGTGAGGCAGCAGTACTAACCATTGTGCCACCGTGCCGGCCATAGAAACAATTATTTGCATAGAATTTGTTGTCACATGGAGAAATATGGGTTGATTAGGGACAGCCAGCAAGGATTGCTAAAGGGGAAATCGTGTTCAACTAATCTGGAATGTTTTTGAAGAGGCAACAGAAGATGTGCTTGGACATTCGAAGGGATTCGATGCAGTGCCACATAATGGACTTGAGAAAAGTTATAACTCATTGAATAAAAGGGGTGGTGGCAACATGCCTACACAATTGGATGTGTAATGGAGAGTAATGGTCAATGGATATGTTTCAGATTGGTTCCCCAGAGGTCGGTATTGGGACCCTTGTTTTTCCTGATGCATATTAATCATCTTGGTGTGCAGAGAACAAGTTTGTGGATGGCATGAAACTTTGAAATATTCTAAGTTAAGTAAAGTTGCCATAGTCCACATAATGGCACAGTGGTTAGCACTGCTGCCTCACTGCGCCAAGGTCCCAGGTTCGATCCTGGCTCTGGGTCACTGTCCGTGTGGAGTTCGTACATTTTCCCCGTGTTTATGATCATAGACTGCTTTCACTCTTTAGAGTAGAACTGACTGGTGGTGAGGCCTGAGGATCACCACACCTGAGGTGAGAGACAAGATTGAAACCTGGGGCTTTCATGAATAACTTAAGCCAGTACAGGAATTAAACCCGCGCTGTTGACCTTGCTCCGCATGACAAACCAACTGTCCAGGCAACTGAGCCAAGCCAGCCCCCACCTGCTGGCCCTGGTCCCATTGTAAACTGTGAGCAGGACAGTTTAGAACTTCAAAGGACATAGACAAGCTGGTGGAGATGGCAGCAGAACTTCAAGAAGTGTTGAGGTGACGCATTTTGAAAGGAAGAACATGGACAGACATCAGAATATAAGGGTTAAAATTCTTTAGGGGTACAAGAGCAAAGGGACCTGGGTGTAAATGTGTATAGATCATTGAAGGTAGCAGAACAGGTGGAGAGAGCTGTTAATAAAGCAGATAGTACCCTGAGCTTTATTCATGGGGGAATAGAGTACAAGAGCAAGGAGGTTGTGCTGAATGTATACAAGACACCAGTTAGACCTCAGCTGGAGTACTGTGTACAGTTCTGGGTGCAACACTATATGAAGGATGTTTCTCCAGGGATGAGAAACTTCTGTTGTGAGAGGTTTGGACTTGTAGAGAAGAATGGTAAGAGGAGATTTGTTAGAGGTGCTCAAAATCGTGAAGGGGATGGACCGAATAGATATGGGGACATAAAAGGATCGAGAATGAGCGGGCATAGGTTTTAAAGTGATTTTCAAAAGAAGTAAATGTAAAAGAAGAAAAACCCTTTTCACACTGGTTATCTGGGTCTGCTATGTGTGGCTTGAAATTGTGGTTGAGAGTACGGTGGCACAGTGGATTAGCCCTGCTGCCTCACGGTGCTGAGGTCCCAGGTTCAATCCCGGCTCTGGGTCACTGTCCGTGTGGAGTTTGCACATTCTCCCCGTGTCTGCGTGGGTTTCGCCCCACAACCCAAAAGATGTGCAGCGTAGGTGGATTGGCCACGCTAAATTGTCCCTTAATTGGAAAAAATTAATTGGGTACTCTAAATTTAAAAAAAAAAAAGAAGAAATTGTGGTTGAGTCATTCAAGAAGGCATTAGGTGATTATTTGAATAGAAGTAATGTGCAGGGGTCCGGGGAAAAGGCAGGAGGATGACACAAAGTCATGATGCTTGTTTGGAGTGTCGGTGCAGACACATTGGGCTGAATGTCCCCCTGCGCTGTAACTTTTTTCTGTGAACCCCAACAAATTTTGTAAGTACACATTTTCTGAACTTTGTGTCATTAACATTCAGGCCACAAGGTTTGCTGGCTGCAAGCTTGTAAAATTGCCAATGTTGTCTTTTGGATTTCACTTCTGCTGTAATTGGTCTATTACTTGGTGTGGTGGGGCTCCAGATGGATGTTTGTATGAATGGGCAATCTCCTGTGGTAGGATTTGTGCGTGCGCGTGTGCCAGTTTTTTTTTTTTTTTTTTTTGTTTTTTGCTCCCTGCATTGGGCTCTGTTGTAAAACAATCTGAGTAGCAGTGAAGCATGAGTTTCGTACTGCAAACAGGAATTTTACTGAGCTCATTTTAGAAATGTATTTACTGACTGGGGCCAGTGCAAATGAGGGAAGATTGAATAGACTTAGGTGTACTACACAATGTGTATCCAAATCAGATTTGATTTGTTAGGGCAAGTGTCACATGTAGCCAAAGATCAGTCTCGAACCATGACAAAATCCAAAATGAAACTATAATCCTATTCCCATAATTTTGGTGCTAGAGTTACGAAAAGTGGGATAACATGTCTTGGCATCTTTGTAAATATTAATGATTCTTTTGTGGCATTTTCATGGTGTGTTCATTAATTTGTTGCTTACAATAATAATTTTTATTGTCACAAATAGGCTTACATTAACACCGCAATGAAGTTACTGTGAAAAGGCCCTAGTTGCCACATACCGGCGCTAGTTCGGGTTCACTAAGGGAGAATTCAGAATATCCAAATTACCTAACAGCCCATCTTTCGGGACTTGTGGGAGGAAACCGGGGTACGCAGAGGAAATCCACTCCGATACGGGGAGAACGTGCAAACTCCGCACAGACAGTGGCCCAAGCTGGGAATCGATCTGGGATCGTAGCGCTGTGAAGCAACAGTGCTAACTACTGTGCTACTGTGCCGCCCAAGAATAGAAGTGTTGCATTAGAGGTTGCTAGGCTATCTCCTGTACCACAGCCATAGAATTTACAGTGCAGAAGGAGGCCATTCAGCCTATCGAGTCTGCACCGGCCCTTGGAAAGAGCACCCCACCTCAAGCCCATGCTTCCACTATCCCCCTTATTCCCGTAACCCCACCTAACCTTTTTGCCTAAGGGCAATTTAGAGTGGCCAATCCACCTAACTTGCACATCTTTGGACTATGGGAGGAAACCGGAGCACCCGGAGGAAACCCAAGCAGACACAGGGAGAACGTGCAGACTCCACACAGACAGTGACCCAAGCCGGGAATCGAACCTGGGACCCTGGAGCTGTGAAGCTAACCACTATGCTACCGTGCTTCCCCTAGCGTTACACATGGGGAATCAAGACCAAGTATAGTCTTACATTGAAGCCCTTGGAGGGAAGGGGGTAATTGGGCAGGATGTGCATTTAGTCTTCATTTTTAGTTGTGCCTCTGTCTTTATTTTAATTCCTATAATTTATTCAAACAAAACTTGTGGCATTTGGGAAACCGAGAAATAAAGTTGATTGGAGCCTAAAATATAGGTTGGGAAGTGCAAACATGTGGCACGATCACTCCCACTAACTTCACTACCCGTGAGATTTCACGTGCTGTTTTAGTATGTTGAGTAGTCTTGTGAAAACATTAAACTATTTGGTTTTACCGTGACTGTCTTTCTCTTTTGATGTTTCTGATGAATGCTTTTAATACATTGACCATTTCTGTACATGTTACTTGAGGTGATTGTTGAGATTGGTACTGATTTTTATAAATTAATAATCTTGTTCAGAGTACTGTGGAACCTTTTGCTACCCCAACGTTGCACATTCTCCATATCTTCGGACGGTAGGGGATAAACTACTACCTGGCATTGATGTGTTGTGGACTGGTGAGCTTTATATTTTATTATCTTCTGTGGGTAACTTCTGCAAATATTGGAATATGTTCAGAGTTCTGATATAAATGAGTCAGCAATCCAAAGGAAAATTACTATCAGCACAAACCATTGTAATTGTTTTTTTAAAAAAAAACTTATTTGATTTATTGCAGTTAAGTGAATTAAAATTCACATGGTGGACCTTAGTTGGAGAACAGTGTTGTCTTGGCACTGTGAAATTATGGCCATGTCCATTCTTAATGACTGCTATCTGGATCTTTCCAATTGCAATAACACTACTAAGTCCAAAATCTTTTAAATTGGTGTGTATCTCATGCCCTGCCCTCAGTTAGGTGATGAGAGCTTGGAGCAGAGACAGTTAAGGGAAAAATCAAGTGGAAGCCATAAATGTTTGAGTATGACCGTGCAAGTAATGGAAGATTTGCATGTAGTGAATCAGCAAAAGTGAGCTTAAACCCTAATTTTGTAGTATGAAATACAGTATGTTTCCAGACAAAGGGCTGTTGAAGTAATGGACTACATGATTATAAATGGCATGGATTTACTGGTCAAAAGATCTGTTTAACCATCAAAGCTGTGGGGCGGCACAGTGGCGCAATGGTTAGCACTGCTGCCCCACAGCACCGAGGACCTGGGTTCGATCCTGGCCCCAGGTCACTATCCGTGTGGAGTTTGCACATTCTCCCCGTGTCTGTGTGGGTCTCACCTCCACAACCCAAAAAGATGCGCAGATAGGAGAATTGGGCATGTTAAATTGCCCCTTAATTGGAAAAAAAGAATTGGGTTCTCTAAATTTAAAAAAAAAAAAGAAGCTATGACCGAGTTTATCTGGAAATTTTAAAAGGAATGAAATATATGTTTGAAGATGAATTGGCCATGCTGAATTGCCCCTTAGTGTCTAAGATGTGTTGGTTAGGTGGGGTTACGCTGTTACAGGGATGGGGAGGGTGCTCTTTTGGAGGGTCGCTCCGAAACAATTGCTGGATGTTTTTTGTTAATGGGAGACCATGGCCTAAATGGTGATCTGAGCCATGTTTATTGAGAGGAAGTGATCATTTGTCTGTGGAGAAGTTGTTCATCCATTCCAAATAAATATTTTTCTGGTCGGCCACTGGATAATAAGGAGTGGGATCTCTGGCTTAGCCTGGAAGAATGAAGCTGATTTTATCTGTTCCACTACTGCTTCAGCTGAGATCAGCTAACTCTAGTCTGTTTTATTCCAAACCATGGTACTTATTGACCTTTAGGATATTGTCAAAATGGACTAGATCTAAATTTTCCTAATTTTAGAGCCTGTAAATTGTGTACATTTTACTGTTTGAGAGATGCTCAGGATTTCTTGATCTTTAGGTCCAAAAGTAGTTTCCAAAGATATTTCTGTGGAATCCATCGAAGAAGTCACCAAAATACTGAAGAGAGCTCCTCTCATTTGGGACAATCTGCATGCCAATGATTATGATCAGAAGCGCCTTTTCCTTGGACCATACAAAGGGCGGTCGACCGAACTCATTCCAAGGCTGAAAGGTGTACTGACGAACCCCAACTGCGAATTTGAAGGGAATTTTGTCGCCATTCACACCCTGGCTACGTGGTACAAATCTAACATGAATGGTGTGCGAAAGGATGTTGTGATGAGTGAGTACATTCTTCTTCGATGGGCCGAATGACCTCTCTGCACTGTAGGGCTTCTATGGATTCTGCTTTATGTTGTCTAAGGGAGGGTGCACGACTATGCGATCACGTTTGCAAAAAGAATTGTTAATGGGGTTTGCCCATCACTGGCAAGACCAACATTTATTGCCACCCCAATAAAGGTGTACATGATGTGCTCTTTCAGCCCATTACATTTTTTGTGGCGAAGGTGCTCTCATAGTGCTGTGAGGTAAGCATTAATGAGAGCAGAAAGCAGAAAGTGCTGGAAATATGCAGCCGGTCTGACAGTATCTGTGGAGAGCAAGAAACAGATTTCACATTTCGGATGAATGACTTTTCATCCGAAAAGTTG
Source organism: Scyliorhinus torazame (assembly GCF_047496885.1). NCBI lineage: Eukaryota > Metazoa > Chordata > Chondrichthyes > Carcharhiniformes > Scyliorhinidae > Scyliorhinus > Scyliorhinus torazame. The sequence goes on from NC_092722.1 coordinate 193,664,675, forward strand.
GAAGGGCATTTACCTGAAACATCAACTCTGCTTCTCTGCCGACGCTGTCAGACCTGAATATTTTCAATGTTTCCTGTTTAAATTTAAGATTTCCAACATCTGCTGTATTGCTATTGTGTGAATCAAGGCATGTGCAAAGTCCGCTTTCGCACAGTGAAGTAACTCTCATTCTGGACATAGTTATTCTCTCACTGAACAACAAAAAATGTGGTGATTTGAATTAAGTAGTTGCACATCAAATGCACCCCTTGTACATCACCGACTATCTGTTCTTTGTGTAATCTTAAGTAAGTGTCAGGTTTTCAACATGTGGGCATCACAGATAATACGTCTCACTGCAACACACATTTTCCGGAAGAGTGAAGGAATGGAAGCTTGGCCGGATTTGTGCAAATCTTTTGCCACTTCCCCAAGGCATAGACTTGAAAATGGGTGGAACGGTGTAGCAAATGAGATTCTTTAACTCTAGCCAGATCGGAAATTGAAGCTGGGATCTTGCTGCTCTGCATTGAGAATTCATGCTGATAATTGTGTTCTACCAATATAAAAAGTGACAATACTGTATAGAGTGCAATATAAAAGAGCTGTTTGACATGTAAACAGTGATTCCAGTAGTTCTGCCATTTCCTGGTAATGCACTCAATTTTATTTATCTCTATACTCGCTGTACTGATGTTTAGGGAGGAGGGTCTCATTTTTGTGTTCTCTCCTGTGTTTGGAGTTGGTACCTGTCACACCTGTTTGGCTCACATTTTGATTTTGTTTCTTTAATTTTATTTTTGGTTGTATAATACAGCATACTTTCTTTCCTCCAGCTGACACAGAAGAGAGCACTGTATCTATCCAGATCAAACTTGAAAATGAGGGCAGTGATGAGGAGATAGAAATGGATATCTTGTACAGCCCTCAAATGGCTTTGAAGATGGCGATAACAGAATGGTTGCAGGAATTTGGAGTGCCACATCAGTACACCTGTGAGTGTGTTGTGCTTGAGTGCATTTGTCCTTTTTTTTTCATGGCTGATCTAAGATTTACAGCTTTCTTTATCAAGAAGGATGAGGGGATTTGATGGTGAAGTAGTAATGTTACTGGACTAGTCCAGAGGCTTAGGCCGATGCTAGTGTAATTTGAATTCATTTAATAAAATCTGGAATATAAAGCTGGTCTCCATGAACATAAAAATATCCTCGATCATCGTCAGCCCATATTTCCTGAAATAATTTATAAATGTATGCTCCCAAATGTGTGACGCTACCTCCCTCTCCCTGAGGAGCACAATGCTGCCAGGCGAACCTCTTTCCCACCCTACCCTTGCTCTTAGTCTTCCTGTTTGCTGTTCAGCTTGACTGGGCTATGAGATCAAAGTGACACCTCACTACTCAGCACATTAGCATTACTGGACTGATTTTGTTTTTGGTTTCCAGTTGGAGTGTATTGTCATGAATGCAAGAAAGGACCTACATCTGAACTGAGCACAGTAAGGGAGAGTTAATAAGAGCAAGCATGAATGCTGACAGTGATGTTCTTTGAAATGGGAACAAAGTCAATGTTGCAACGATATTTGAGAGCTGAACATGCAGTGGGTTAGGATACATGCATTGAGAAATAGATTACTGTGTTTTTTTTGGTAAAATATTTTATTAAGGCATTTGTGATTTTATAACCGTAACAGTAAACCATATACAAACAACTATAAACATAGTGCAAAGACCCTCTACCTCCCTCAAGGTCTCACCTTCCTTGAACAGTAATCTAGACTAACCCCCCCACCCCCTACTGACAGTTAATTTTCTCTAAAGAAGTCAGCAAACAGCTGCCACCTCCGGACGGACCCTGGCATTGACCCTCTTAGGACAAACTTGATTTTCTCAAGACTGAGAAAGCCAACCATGTCATTGGCCCAGGTCTCTGATTTCGGGGGCTTCAAGTCCCTCCATGCTAACTGTATCCGTCTCCAGGCTACCAAGGAGGCAAAGGCCAAGACGTCGGTCTCTCTTACTCCCTGGACTTACGGGTCCTCCGACACTCTGAAAAATCACCAGATTCCTGTGTTAATTACAGTGCAGTTTGATGCCTAGTGATTCAAGGTACATGCTAGTGTAGGATGAAGACCAGCAAGTCTCGAGCTTAATATTTGCCCACCCAAAGATCATGTATCTTGACATGGGTCAGGATTTAGCCTTGGGATCTTCCAGTCCAGGTGCCGAACTGGGCTGCATCTTTATCCACTAAACCACTGGCTGAGCTGCTCAGTGAACCTTATTTTTGCCATTAATAATTGATGTAGGTTTTTAAAGCAGTTTTTTTTCTCCCCCAGGTCGAACAGTCCCTCACAGTGGTGCAAAGACAAATGCAATTGATGTAGGTGCACTCGACACACCCTGCCTGAACTCATCCACAACAGTGACTACAGTCTACCACCAGCCTATCATGAGTCAAGGAAGCCCGCTGAGTGGTGAGTCAGTCCCACTGGTTAAGGAAGAGGAGGAGAAGAAACAACAGTCTGATGAAGAACCAATGGAGATGGTGGTGGAAAAACCTGATGAGCAAGAATCCAAAAATGTTAATCAGATCCTTACAGACATTGTCAAGGCCAAAATGTCAGAGGATCTCAAACCCATGGAGATGGACAAAGACAGTATTGCTGAATCTAAGTCTCCTGAGATCTTCATGCAGGAAGACTCTGGCAGTGACATTGCACCCATGCAGACAGATGAGCAGATGAACAAGGAGCAGTATGTCCCAGGTCCCAATGAGAAGCCATTGTACACTGTTGACGCTGTGACTCTAGAAGACCTAAACCTTTTGGCTGAAATGTTCTATTTACCTTATGAGCATGGACCCAAAGCTGTTCAGATGCTGAGGGAATTTCAATGGCTTCGGGCTAACAGTAGTGTCGTTAGTGTGAATTGTAAAGGAAAAGATGCTGAAAAGGTGAGTATGCTGGTGTGCACTCATTGAGTATGGTTGTACAACCAGAAAGGGCTGGGTGGTGCAGATAAAAGCACTGGCTTTTCACCTCTGGAGCATGGATTTGAATTCAACAGAGATTCATGGTCAGAGAGGTGTCTCTTTTGATTTATTAATCTAGGCAATCCAAAGCCAGTTCCAAGCAGGCACAAATCCTCTTGGACAAATGTAACGGTTGTGGTAGTTACCAATCTTGGGAGCTACTAAGTAACTAGTTGAGAAGTTTAAAAAAGGGATGAAGTTGTATAAACATTATTTAGATTAGAGCAGAGGCAAATTGGGAGAGAAGCGAGGAAGCCATACACTCATGCCCAGCTTCTTGACCTGCTGTGATAGCCTGGTTTTGTTGGGTTATAAGATGTTATAGTTTTGTGGAGAATTGAATGAATGGGCAGCATTCTCCTCTTTACCTATAAAGCTATTATCGATTCTGAATGTCCTGTTATTTGATTTTTATCATTCTTCTATTGCTGCATGAGAAATGTTGGACAGGTTGGACCTATACCCATTGGAGTTTCGAAGAATGAGAGGCGATTTTATTGAAACATATAAGATCCTGAGGGGATTTGATTGGGTACCTCGGAGGATGTTTCCATTTGAGGAAGAGACTAGATCCAGGGGACATGGTTTACGAATAAAAGACCTACCGTTTAAGATTGAGATGAGGAGAATGTTTCCTCACAAAGGGTGATTAGTCTGTGGAGTTCTCTTTCCCAGAAATCAGTGGAGGCTGGGTCATTGAATTTATTCAGGGCAGAGCTAGACAGATTTTTGGTAGACAAGGGAGTCAATGATATTGGGGGGTAAATGGCAAAGTGAAGTTGAGACACAACCAGATCAGCCATGATCTTATTGAATGGCAGAACAGGCTCAAAAGTACTGAAAGACCTACTCCTTTTAAGTCCCATGTTGAAATGTCTGGAGTTTGAGGTGCAGTCTTTAGTTTCATCTGTTGACTGATAAGTGTATTTCCCTGGAGAGTATGCCTGGGTCGAATTTAAATTTCTGTTGTGGCTGTTGCCTACCATTGTTGATAGTGTTGTGTTGGTTTCCTTATAATTTAAAACCACAGTAGTTAGTGACAGTTGACCTTATTCTCGAGTGATTTGCCCATACGTTGCATAAAAATTTGGAAAGCTCTCCCTTCAGAGAGAGATCAATGTTTGTGGCAAGTGGAGAAATTACAGGGCAATAATTTCCTCTTTGGTATGTACAGGCCGTGTTATGTCTTTCCAGCCATATTATCTGGTCAGCTCAAGTTGGGTATAAAACCACTCAATCGATAGCTACAGGATTCTGATTTTTGATGTATTTAATTTGCATGTACCTGTATGTCAAGGGTGTCAATGCCATGCCACACTGTTCTTTTACTTTAAAAAAAAAAAAAATTTTGAGTACCCAATTATTTTGTTTCCCAATTAAGGGCCAATTTAGCGTGGCCAATCCACCTACCCTGCACATCTTTGGGTTGTGGGAGTGAAACCCATGCAGACACGGGCCGAATGTGCAAACGCCACACGGACAATGACCCAGAGCCGGGATACGAACCCAGGCCCCCAGCGCTGTAGGCAGCAATGCTAACCACTGTGCCACATGCTGCCCGACATTGTTACTTTACTGATGTTGAGTGTTTCCACATGCACCCTGATTTGTTGCTGGGAGTATTGTAGATTTGCCAAAAAAAAATCTTCCTATTGGTACATCTGTATGGCCAAGCATTTGCCCCTAACAATGGGAATATTTGGTTGCCTACATAAACTTGGTATGCACTCAAGTTCAGCTTCTGCAGACACGGCTTCCACCACCGAACATGCTTTTACTACTTCCAAAGATTTTCTTCAGGCTCGATGTTACTCTTCTTGTCAACAAACCTGGATGCAGCTTAGAATCGAGCCTTGGATATGGCAGCATAGGATAAGGACTAGGCTGTTGCATGTTTCTCAAAGCAGTGAATTCTGCCCATTAACACGCCACAAAAGTATAAAATATCTTTTCAAAGGCTGTTTCTCCAGTGGAGGGTTTATGACATGGGGGAAAGTGTTGACTTTTCGAATTGCAGTTGCCTGTGTAAAATTTTGTTTTACTGACTTTAGCATCCAACTTATATTTAGATACGACAAATTTATCTAATGTTTGTCTTTCAGATTGAAAAATGGCATTTCAGAGCTACTAAGTTTGAAGAGATGTGCTGTGGCGTAATGCAGATGTTTACCCGTCTTGCCAGCTGTGAAAATCGATCCATTTTATATGATCTGTACCCATATGTTTGGGATATAAAGGGTGTGGTATCTATGGTGAAATCCTTTGTCCAGTGGTTAGGTAGGTATCAGTGCTGACGGGCCTTGTTCCCTCATGGTCTTGGTTTAACAATCTTCAATTCTGTCAGCCCTTGAAAAATGTATCTCTTAAAGCAAGTACCCAGAATCCATATGAATGTGGGATAACAATACCAAAATGGCGTTAAAATGCTCCACACTTTTAATTCTGCCACACCCCATATACAATTTTATCTAATGATCCCACAATTCTTATTTTGTTTTTTGTCCTTCATTTATGTGTTCAGTGCAGGATATTGGCAAGCTGATGTTCTGTTTCTACACTTTCATTTGAAACCATTGCCAGGACTAATTCAGCCAAATTGAGTAGTTGTTTCCAAGGCACTGATATAATTCTTCTGGCCATTTGTGTTTTTCAGAGGCTGATGTAATTGTTCCCAGTAACGATTTTAAGCACACCAGTTGATTTATATAAAAAATACGCCCCATTGCATTTTATTTTTGTGTTGTCTCTTTTTCTGGGACTGACTGTGGACTGCATCACATCACTAGAACTTGCTAAATGTTGCAAAAGCGGTATTTATTCCTGAAAAAAAAAACACAACTGCAATGTGCCATGATCATACGGAGCTATTGAGAGCTGCTTGCTGTGATTTGTAACAACATTACTGTTTTCAACAGAACAGTGGCAGGCCAGCAGTTGCAGCAATCCGAAGGCTTGGAACGCAGCCTCCAGGCCAGCGCGCAAGCGAACTTTATAAAAAGCGCAAGGCCATTCTGGTGTCTGCTGGTTCAGCCAGAGCTTCACATGTGTGACCAGTTCCAAAAAGCAAGATGGGGAGCTTTTGCAAAACTAAAACTGGGAGACTATAATTTGTCTTTCCAAAATCAATTGGAAAAAATTGTGGAATAAAACTGCAGCAGTGGTGACTTTTGCCACATGTATATTGATTGGGATGGGGAAGCGCAGGCTGAGTAAGGCACCAGCATGGTCTGGGTTACAGCAAGTAACCATATTTTATTCACAGGTTTCTACGCAGATGGCAGGGAATATGGCGTGGATGCAGACTTTTAAAACTGATACAGCAGGCAGCTCAACTAGCACTGTGATCACGGCTTGGGTTCAGATCATGAGTCAGCTTTGGAATGCTCAGGCTTAGGGATTATTTTTGTTTTAACGGATGGGCCTCCAATCTAATAGTAAAAGCATTGAATACACACTTTGAAAAGGGCGGTTACCACTGAGTCGAATGGAAGGGGCGAGAAGAAGGGCTCCTGTCCACTAAAACAGTTCTTTAGGATTTGATATACAAGATTAGCAATCCGATTAGCAGTGAGATCCAGACACTCCAGAATTTATTTGATACATTAGTCTCATGCAGAGTTTGTAATGTTAAAGATTCGTCCTGTGGAAAGCACTTTTAAAACAAAGTTCATTATGGAATGTGGGCGTTGCTGGCTTCCCAACATTTATTGACCTGAGTTAAACGTTTCAGCAAACAATTGCTTCCAGAAAGTCTGTTCACTTCAGCATGAGCACTGATCTGTAGTTTCTGTAATGGACAAATGTGCATGCAGCAGTTCATTGCTAGGTAGCAAACACAAGATTTCATTTAATCCACTATTGGACATGCATAGTTTTGGCAGGAGCAGTAGTAATCAGGTTACATAAGGGGATATTAGCTATTGAAGCATTTGGCTAATGCCATTGTTGGAGAGACAGTCCTAGTGGGTATGGTGATGCAGTTCACGTTGTGCCATAACCTAAGTGTGATGCTGTGATGTAACGGGTTACTAATGGCCTCTTCTATTGTCTTGTCTTCTTCCCTCATTGTGTACAGATGGAAGAATCCTCAGCACAAGTTACTACAGCTGTGGGATCGACAACGCCAGATGTACGAAGCGTGGCGCGATTATTCATTAAGATTAGAGTGATAGGCAGTGAGGCTTCTTAAAAGGAAATGTACTGAAGAACAGTTTTGAAGTCACATTTGCGCAGCTGCTAATATAAGAAATGCTTTAACAATTTCTTTATTTGTAGAGCGCTCACGTTAACCTAGATAGTCTTTGAAATCAAGGCTAGCTGTGCTACTGTCCAAATGTACCCGTTACAAGCTTACTGAAATTTAATCACTATCTAATTTTGTGGTCTGTTCATAATGCATGAGAAACAATTTCTGAAGCTGCTGATATTTTTAGAAATGGGCTGTGTCTCATAAGCTGACTTATTCTATATATGGACAGAAACCAGTAGCAGCTTAAAACTAGAGTTTTACAAGCTTTCCATTGCCCCCAAAATTTGGAAGTTTCAGTAAGGTATTTGCCTACCATTCTTCACATAATTTTTGTAAGTTTACATCACCCATCTCAACACAGCCTGTAACTTGGGTACTGCTCAGGACTGTATCTCACTAGTGAATTGAGAGGGAACGCTTCCTTGTTCTTCGCCAGCTTTCAGACTCGTTTTGCATTGATGCACTAGTTTAAAACGAGCGAGGCCCAGAAATTGAAGCTTTTCCTCTTGCATTGCTGCGCTGATCCTGTCAGATGACTGAAATGGTATGGGACTTTACAGTAGTGATCACCTCTGTCACGTTTTGGGACATTGAAGGAATGAGATGGTGAAAGTAAAATTAGTTGAGCTGTTCAGTCCGGCGATAAAAGCTGGATGAGTTTGGAGTTAGATTGTTATATTTTACTGTGACAAGTTGGGAGTTCCTGAAAACCATGAGGATATGGTGTTTTCATATGTGTGAGCTCAAGAGTCTACTGTAGGAATTGGACCTCTGAGGTTTGTTAATTTTTAAAAAAAAGTATTTTTAATTGAAGATTTTTGCTTTAACAAATAATGCCACAAAACCACAGGAGTGGTAAAGTCTGCATAAAAGGAAGACTCCACTATATCAATACAGCGGAGAACATCAATATAATTGTTTCCGTACAATCATTATTTAATTTGGTGCCTCACCAAAGATCAACGGAGAGAACAATACAGCCATGAAAGTATGGTAAAATGGTGCACACTTTCCCACATGGCGATTGCTCGCAACAACCAAGAGAGTTCAGGATACATTTTCCGTGTGATGTTCGGGGGTGTACCTTAAATCTAGCAACACCAGAGGCACCAATGGCATACTGTAACCCCCCTCTCTTTGGATGTCCTGTACAGCTACAGGAGCCAATCACGGATACTTAGACCCCACCATAACAAAAATAGAAAAATACCCACAAAATACGCGAGAGCCCAGTTCTGGAAGGATGATTTACATATTCCGCACAAGGCCACATAATCCCACCTCAAGCACAGTACAGAATGAGCATCATTCCACATATTTGTACAGAGAGGATCAGCAGCTATAAATTTGGATTATGGTCAGTGTAGTCAGCGATTCCCAACACATTGAACATGACAGATAAAAAAGGGAGATCTATCAGGAGCAAATGTTCTCAGGATAAAAGAGGACTAAGATACAACTATAAGTCCGGATTCTTCCGGTGCACGCCAACCCCAAGGATGAAGAAGAGAAAAAGCTGCTTGTTCATATAAGCGAATGTCCCAAACATTAAAGGGGCAACAGGATCTCAACCACAATACAGGACCCGGCTCAACCCCACACCCTTGCACACTTGGGAATCAATAAACTAAGCTATTCAAGCACATCAACACAAAACTCAGGATGTCCCTAAGAAGTGCCTCTGAGAAGCGATGTCTCAAGGCGAAACCGGATATTAATCACAGCACCAGACATGGCCTAGTTAAACACATTCGTGAGACAAATGATTCAATACCGCCAGGACTCCCCACCCAGCCCTGCACCTCACTAACCACACCCAGGGAACCGCAACATCTCAGTGATCAAACAGACTCACCCAGATGAAGAGAAGCCCCCCCACACACACACACACACACAAACCCAAAGGAAAGAAATCCTGAGTAAATCCAAGAACATTAAATACCAACTAGTTCGGAATGCCCTTGCAAGATAGGGAGGTAGTGGTATTGTCGCTGGACTAGTAATCCAGAGCAGTCATGCTCTGGGGTCCTGGATTTAAATCCCACCATGGCAGAAAAATTTGAATTCAATAAAAAAAAATCTGGAATTAAAAGTAAAGATGACCATGAAACCATTTTCAATTGTCGTAACAACCCATCTGGTTGTCCTTGCCTGGTCTGGACTACATGTGATTCTAGTCCCACAGCAATGTTGTTGACTCTTAAATTCCTCCGGGGTGGACAACAAATGCTGGCCCAGCCAGCGATGCCCACATCCCTATGAACAAAAAAGATTCGGGGACAGGGCAGCGCTGCTTCAACAGGCACAATTGCACTGCCTCCCCACAGAAGACCCAACCGCACCGAGGAGGACATTCAAGAAGCCAATATATAAGACCAGCTGGAGGAAGGCGCCTAACTCACCAATCAAGCCTACCTCCAAACCGAAGAAGGGCTCCGACAATGCAACCAGACTCTCTTCAACAAATCAAGCAGGGATTAAACAGACCACACCCAGTCATGCGCCACCACTCATTTTCCTCTACCCCAATTGCCCTAAAGCACCAACCACTCAGAATCAGAAGGAATCCAATCATCTCCGAATACATGATCTGCATAGACCTTCAAAGGAGACAAGTACGCATTCTCAAGTACAAAATTCAAAGCAACAAGAATAAAAAATGCAAAATGAGAACTTGAAACAATAAGCTCTAACTAGGGGCAGTCCTCAGTCCGAGTGAACACTAATTTAACCCCACCATACACTCATCTCTATAAACAAGATAAGGTGTGTCTAAAATGCACTTCCTTCTCGTGAATGCAAGGATTATACCACATTTATTTTAAAAAAAGATAAGCCTGTGCACAAACCACATTTCACTTGACTGATTCAATATGGTTTTTGCTCAAACTGGACAGCAAACGACCCTCACCCTCATGCTCAAATGTCAGAAATAAAGGCAGCAACATGAAATCAACAGCATAATCACTAGTGAATAAGGTCCAGGATTATTGATGAACTTAAGGATAACTTGGGAAGACCATGACAGGATATCTCAAGTTCCAGCAAACAAAGAATCTTCACCGCCACCACGTTGTTGCCTGGGCCCCGGGGATGATGGTAACTCAACATGGTCTGCCACCTCCAACCCCTCACAATCAGCATCGCGGAGAGGACAGCATAAGATCAATGATCGGGGCCTCCACCCGACCCCAGGCCTCAAAGACAGGATGCGATGTGCTCCATCGAACCTTCTCACAAAAATACTTTGCAGTTCATCAAAGTGAGCACCAAAAGCTTGCACCACCAAGCCATCACCCAGAACATTCTTCACAATGGTGGTCATCATCCCAATGCATTCAGCAATGCTGAGGCGTAGGTGCACCCACCATCAGAACTGCTACTGCAGGCTGGGCCCTACCCCAGCCATCTACAACCGCCTCAATCAAACGAGTATTCTCTGTGATTCAACTCGGTTCTTCACCACCAAACTCCAACCAGGGACATAGCGCAAGACATATGTTTAAAAATAAAGATAATCATGGAATGTGCACTCGGATAAAACAAAGGATTAAAAGAAAAGTGGAGCAAGAACTCACAAAAATGCAGCCGCTCCCATGCTCACGTCAAGTGATTCCCGAGGTTTGTTAATTTTGAAATGGTTGATGCCTTTGTTTCTTGTGTCGTGGGCAAGGCTGATGGAAAAACACAAGCAAGTGTTAGAGAGTTTGGATTCTTTGTGCATACTGTTCACCTCTTAAACTGCTGAACTGTGACTTTTTGAGGAAAGTCTTTGTGACTGGTTGAGAATTTCCTGACAGTCCAACTTGACTCCCTGACTAAACCATTAAAATGAATGGAACAATTTCGGAGTTGTCTGCTCAAATCTAGTTCTTTTCTTGCTCTCTCCCAGTCCCCTCCTTGTTTCTCAACACTTGTTTTGAGTCTCTGCAAGTCTGTTAATCAACCTAATTATAAGAACATAACTGGGAGCAGTAGTAGGTCATACAGCCTGCCCGAATAAGTTTGTGACTGATCTTTTTACTTTACCTCAATTTCCTGTCCTATTCCCATACACGTAGAACAAAGAAAAGTACAGCACAGGAACAGGCCCTTCGGCCATCCAAGCCTGCGCCGACCATGCTGCCCGACTAAACTACAATCTTCTACACTTCCTGGGTCCGTATCCCTCTATTCCCATCCTATTCATGTATTTGTCAAGGTGCCCCATAAATGTCACTATCGTCCCTGCTTCCACCATCCTCCAGCAGCGAGTTCCAGGTACCCACTACCCTCTGTGTAAAAAAAACTTGCCTCGTCCATCTCCTCTAAACCTTGCCCTTGCACCTTAAACCTATGCCCCCTAGTAATTGACCCCTCTACCCTGGGGAAAAGCCTCTGACTATCCACTCTGTCTATGCCCCTCATAATTTTGTAGACCTCTATCAGGTCGCCCCTCAACCTCTGTCATTCCAGTGAGAACAAACCCGAGTTTATTCAACCACTCCTCATTGGGCAGCACGGTAGCATTGTGGATAGCACAATTGCTTCACAGCTCCAGGGTCCCATGTCCGATTCCGGCTTTGGTCACTGTCTGTGCGGAGTCTGCACGTTCTCCCCGTGTCTGCGTGGGTTTCCTCCGGGTGCTCCGGTTTCCTCCCACAGTCCAAAGATGTGCAGGGTAGGTGGATTGGCCATGATAAATTGCCCTTAGTGTCCAAAATTGCCCGAGGTGTTGAGTTTGGGTGGGGTGCTCTATCCAAGAGCCGGTGCAGACTCGGGGGGCCGAATGGCCTCCTTCTGCACTGTAAATTCAATGATAATCTATGATTAATCTAGGACAAAGATTCGGCACAACATCGTGGGCCGAAGGGCCTGTTCTGTGCTGTATTTTTCTATGTTCTATAGCTAATGCCCTCCATACCAGGCAACATTCTGGTAAATCTCTTCTGCACCCTCTAAAGCCTCCGCATCCTTCTGGTAGTGTGGCGACCAGAATTGAACACTATACTCCCAAGTGTGGCCTAACTAAGGTTCTATACAGCTGCAACATGACTTGCCAATTCTTATACTCAATGCCCCAGCCAATGAAGGCAAGCATGCCGTATGCCTTCTTGACTACCTTCTCCACCTGTGTTGCCCCTTTCAGTGACCTGTGGACCTGTACACCTAGATCTCTCTGTCTTTCAATACTCTTGAGGGTTCTACCATTCACTGTATATTCCCTACCTGCATTAGACCTTCCAAAATGCATTACCTCACATTTGTCCGGATTAAACTCCATCTGCCATCTCTCCGCCCAAGTCTCCAAACAATCTAAATCCTGCTGTATATAGTTTGGTTCCCTTAATAGAGTCATAGAGGTTTACAGCATGAAAGCAGGCCCTTTGGCCCAACTTGTCCATGCTGCCCAGTGTTTATCACTAAGCTAGTCCCAATTGATAGTCATAGAGGTTTACAGCATGAAATGTCCAGAGAATATTTGAATCAGCGCCACTGAAAATTTGGCGAGACACCGGAGTTAGTTTGGATCCTTTATGAAAGAAAACAATTTGTTTAGTCTTTGTGTTCTGTTTGGAACTTCTGTGGTTTAGGCATGACTAAAATGGTAGATAGACATGGAGCATGACGTCTTTTGCCAAGATCCCTGTCCGAGGATAATGTTACAGAGGAGTAGTACGTAAATACGGAGGGGTAGGAATGCACAATTGAAGATTTGTACTAACAAAAAAACTCCCTTGTGAAATGCCCCTTGCTTCAGTCATAACTTTCGATATATCGGCAAGCGTGAATGGAATTTTTTTCTTCGTCTTTTCTCCCCATTTGCTATCAAATGCCCAGGTGTTTGCTTCAGAGGTTGAACACGTATGTTTGGCCAACCTTTGTAGAAGTTTCAAGGTTCACCTTTTCAATACACCTGCCCAGGTTGACCGTATGCCTGTTCGTAAAGTGACTTGGGAAATGTACAGGCTTGTATAAGTTGAGATTCTTCCCATTCCTAGATGTCTTGATGGTTTGACTGATGACTTCAAAGTGCTGAAATATCTGTATCCATTTGAAGGAAGGTTTTTAGTTATGACGCCCTTCAAAGATCTGAACACAAACATTCAGGCTTCATTGCAGTACTAAGAAAGTGCTGGACTGTTTGTGCCATCTTTTGATTGGAATGTTAAATTGAGGATAGGTCAGAATCCTCAAACTATTTATTCTGTGACACCATTTTGAACAAGAGTAGGGAACTACTTCCTGGTATCCTGGCTAATGTTCATTCCTAGATCAACTTTGCTCAAAATAATTTTGTTTATTAGCACATTGCTATTTGTGGGAATTTGCTGTGTGCAAATTGGGTGTCATATTTCTCACATTAAACAAGCACTTTATTAGCTGTAAACTACTTTTGGACATCCTAAGGTTGTGAAAGCTGCCATATCAAATGCAAGTTGTTTTACAATCGGAGGCTGTGATAACCGACGATTCAACTGCTGCATAACATGGAACAGTTTAATTTCCATGAGAAATCACAGAAGGTTAATTTGAAGCCAATCTACTCAACCGTAGATCATTATACTGTGAACAATTCTGAGATGTTCTGCTTTCAATGGGCATCAGTCCATTGAAGAGTACTTGTGTTTGATGCTGTGGTGCTCAGAAATGGCATTTCTCGTTATGGGACAAATACTGAGCAGGAACACAATTCGAACATCAACATTTGCATATAAATATAAAAGCGAATTACTGCGGATGCTGGAATCTGAAAAAAACAGAAAATACTGGACAATCTCGGCAGATCTGACAGCGTGTGCAGAGAGAAAAGGAGCTAACGTTTCGAGTCTGGATGACTCCCAAGCACGTAAATATTTGGGATCGGTTTAGCAGATTTGGCTGGATAGCTGGTTTGTGATGTAGAGCAAGGCCAAGGCTGAGGTTATTCATGAAGGTGCCGCCTTCTCAACCTTGCTACTCGCCTGAGGTGTGATCCTCGAGTTAAATCACCACCAGTCAGCTCTCCCCCTCAAAGGGGAAAGCAGCCTATCGTCATCCGGGACTAGTGACTTTACTTTTATTAATATTTGACTTGGATTATGAGAACAGATTGAGCAACGCACAAAGTAACTAGTTTCAAGCAATGTGGAAAAATTAGAACGACCTATCACATTTTCCTTCGAGTTACTAATATGACTGCCTCAAAAATACCCTGAACACCCAGCTGGAACAGAAAGTGAAGATCATTGGGAGTGTAGGCCAAGGTGATAAAATCGTCCAATGGAACAATGTTTCTCTGAAACCACGGAGTGAAGGCTGGCTACGTGAAAATCAAGATCTTAGGTTTTACCTTTTTGAGATTGGAAGAATTTCTGTGGAACTTCTTGAAAGATAGAAAAGATAGCTTAAAGTATGTTGCCAATTGTACGATTTTGTGGAAGAAACCAGCTGGTCAAGAGAAGCGCTATATAAAAGCAAGACTTTTCTTGTAGTGTTCTGGTTGCCCAGAACAGGAATGAACTTTGCCCATCCATTGTGTAAAGGAAGCAGTATCCAGCGGTTCAGGACAGGAAATGCTGTTAGTCACTGTGGCTGAGTTTTCAATGTGACAATGATTTTGCTGATTAGACCATTTCAAAACAAGTTGGTTTGGTCAATTCATAGAATGAAGCTTGTACTATTTGTGGTCTGTAAACTGTGCAGGTCAAGGAAGTGTTTGTTTGAAACAAACAAATCCTTATACCAAATGTCATCTGACAAGAGGAGCACCTGAATGTGACTTCAGTTAAATTAAGATATTTCCAATTTACTTAGGGCTGCAATGGAGCATCCTTTCGATATTTGAAATTTATCCTCGATACCCAAATGATGGGGAAAATTGGAATTAATCCATGCACAATCTTTTAAAAGAACATTGTATACGGAATGCTATTGCGGACCATTCCTTCCTTGATTTGCGATGGAGCTGGATGGTTTGATTGTTGGATTTCGCATATTGTGGCTCTCCTAAAAGAGTAACTGGGCGTAAAAGTGATTCTTAAATAATGTGAATCATTACAGCCCTAAATTTTTTGAGTGAGTTCTAGGTCAGATAGGACGTTTCTTGTTGCGCGCTTTTTCTTTCTGTTGAAAAGGTGTGTTGCTTTTGCGGAAAAGTAAGACCACAGGAAGCCCCCACGTAACATTCTCCGCTTGGATCTGATCAACAGGGTGTCGTAGTCAATCTTCAGCACAGTTCTTGAGTGGCGACCAAGAACCCTGGGCCTTTAGAGGTGGTCTAGCAGGAGAGTTTCAGGTATTCCACGAATTCCCGGTGACTGATGTTTTTTCATTTTGAGAGAAAGAAAACTTAAAACACAAAGAAAGGATTGGTCTGTTGATGGCTAGCTGGTTTCCCTAACAGAATCTGGTACATTTGGTACTGGCACTAATTTGCTTTCTTTTCAGTTGGAAGGAGATGCTGGAATCCCATTGCGCCTGCGCTACAAATTTTAGTTTGTATTTGTCTTTCACAAAACGTTCCTTTGCAGGTCGCGCAGCGTTTACTCGGCGCTTGCGCTTGCGCTGGCGAGGCTTGCTTGCTTTGGTCTCGAAGTTCCATGAACAAACATGACCATGATATAAAGTGAATATTCAGCTCCAAAAGTATGTGTGGGTTGGGGGTGAGGGAATGCACAAGATGCTTGAATTATAGTGAAGAGAAATTTAGCTTGGCTTTTCACTGGTAACCATAGGTGTGCCACAAATGTGTGGAACCACAGAGAAAGAGGACTTTGACTTGGATACTGCTGAATCTTCCTGGTTTTGCTAAAATATTCATGGAGTTTCGCTGCGCTGTTTTTCTTTTCTTCCCTACAGGTGCTTTTGCGCGCAGCCTGCGAAACCGCGCTTGCGAAGAAGCTTGGGATGCACGGCTTCGACAGCCAGTTAACCCTCTCCAGACCAAACCTCCTCCCTGAAATCTCCTTTCTCCCACCCCTTCCCCCACCTCCAGCAGAGTTCATTTGTCCTTTTTTAAAAAAAAAAACCGTAAACACAAATTTTGCATAGTAAGTACATTTAGAATTTTACATATTTTGCTGCTGTTGATACTGGTTGGCATTGAGTCATTTTAAAGTGTAAAAATGAGGCCCTTTTCAGAAGTCAGCAGTTAGTTCCCCACTTAGAACATTTAATTGATTCCTCTGTTACTTAAACTGAGGTTGCTTTACATGGTACGGTGCCTTCAGTAGCAAATGAGTTTGAAACTGCAAAGGTATCTTGTGTGGAACAGATGTTGGTACCTAGATTCTGGAATAGAGCTGTACTGACTTAAGTTGTTTATTCTTCACAGCGTTTGTTGCCAATTGAGGGGGCAAACGATCTCTTCTACCAGCCGCCGCCACCTATGCCTACCTCAAAAGTGTACACAATCCGGCCGTACTTTGCAAAGGATGAAGTAAGTTTACTAACTGCACCTGCTAAAGTTGTTATTGAAGTGCTCTTAATTTTGATAGTTTTTTTAAATAAACGTTTTATTGAGGTATTTTTGGTATAGTGACAACAACAAAAGAAACAATATACATGAAACCATAAACATAGTGCAAAAGCCATTTACCTCTCGTACAGGTCCCACCCGTATTAAACCCCTACTCTAATCTAAACTACCCCCCCCCCCCCCCCCCCCGTCTGCTGACGATTAATTTCCCGCAAAGAAGTCGACGGACGGTTGGCACCTAATTTTGATAGTTTTGTGTGCTAATGTAAACAAGGACAAGCTGTACACCTTAATCCAGTTCATTTGTTATGGGCCAGGGTTTAGAGAACTCTAAAGTATGTCATGGAGATCACCTGACCCACAACTTTTACTAGATTGTGGTATGGGGAGCACACGGCTCACTCTATAGGTGCGGTGCAGCAGAAATCTAAAAGTATCTTTTAAAGCAAAACACTGTTTATTCTATGAATTCAGTTAACCTTTTTTAAAACATACAGTGAATATCTTGGCAACCATCAATTCAAATACAACCCCCAAAGAATACAACACTCTAATTAATTCTTAAACTTTCCTTTTAACATCCAGAAGATAAAAAGAACCCTCTTTACAGAAACACATCAGGTTTAAATTCTCTACTGAGAGCAGTTATCACTCTGAATTCACCAAATGATCGAGAGATAGTCTTTAGATTGCAGAGAGATCAAAATTACATCTTCTTTGGCTGGCTGCAGCTCCAACACTGAAACGAAACTAAAAAACACAGGCACACCCAAGCTTTTCCTCAAAGCGAAACTAAAAAGCAGAGCCAGAGCTCAGCTCCACCCACATTCTGACATCACTGTAGCCACTTGAGCAGACATTCTTAAGTGACATTCCCATGACACATTACCCCGCTCCAACCCCCAATATTGTGTTGTTGTCAGTCACAACTTTAGTATCTATGGTTACGCTCGGTGAGCCAAATTCCTTTCGTGGAACCAAAGACGTTTTCAGCGAAGGGGGCTATTATTCACTCTATGGTATCTGAGCTAAAACAAAATCATTTTTTGTGTAAAGAATTTTCTCCTAACTTTTTTTCTTTTAGTAATACTTTTATATCTGTAACCTCCTTATTACTTTCAACCCCAGTAGCTGTTGTTTTATTGCCCTCTTCATAAGATCCAAATTCTTCATAGCACTTTGTCCTCTTAGCCACCTCTACCACAATGAAAATAATCTCAAGATCTCCAGGTACCCCTCAACGCCCCACACTCTTGCTTTAGCATTGGTTGCTAAATTAGAAGTTGGTTACTAGCATTTTTGTTTAGCTTCCTCTGCTGAGTCCAATTGAACTTTGATCCTATTAAACATTTGACGCAGTGGAAGATGCAGAATTGTGTGGAAGAAGTGGATTAGTGTTTTATTTCTACAGCAAAGTCCTGCTATAGATGCAGTAAGCCGTATGGCTTCCTTCTGTGTGGTAAACATCTATGGTTCTTCTTGTAGTGACACACTGGCTGAATCAGATCAGAAATTGTCTTGACCTGCAAGCTGGAGGGGAGGTTTCTGATGTGGTGTTGCTTATCAGTGTTTCAGTCTGTTGTGTTTCGGTTTATCAAGGGAATTAGGACAGGGTTGACTTGTGTACCAGTCTGTATATCCAAAAGATTCAACACCATGATTCAATCCATGCAGACTTTCAGGCTTATCCTTTTGCTCTTTTGGTATCAGAAATAATTCCTTTTCTGAATGTGGATAACCTTGACTCTTATTTTGGTAAGGACCAAAGTCGTATGGTTTGCTTTGGCAGGACTTCAGAATCCCTATACCTTGCCTGAAAAAGAACAAGTGGATCAGTTACCTGCTCTCTGTCTCAAGTGCTTGATGATTGATCTGCACAACCAAATTGGTGATAACCTGATATTTTCAGGTAAAGGAATTTGGGAGCCTGGAATGCTATGGGATGAAAGATTTGTCCTCCAGGGTATCGTAAAGGCAGAAATCACCACTGATATGAATTTACTAGGTAAGTTTTATATCAGATTGGACAGCTACAGTCATCCATCCCAGACTTGA
This sequence comes from Scyliorhinus torazame, assembly GCF_047496885.1. Lineage (NCBI taxonomy): Eukaryota > Metazoa > Chordata > Chondrichthyes > Carcharhiniformes > Scyliorhinidae > Scyliorhinus > Scyliorhinus torazame. Next base: position 193,683,430 of record NC_092722.1, read on the forward strand.
GACCTGGTCTATGGTAGTGACTCTGGTACCTATGCAACTATCCACCTCTGTTGAAATCACTTCTGTGAGGTGGTCTCTGGATGTTGGATCATTGGACATCTGTTTCACAGCATTGCAAATACTACTTTGGCATTCATTTAAGACCAGACCTGCTGTGGTTTAGCTCTTCCTGCCAGTAAATTAACTGAAAGATTTGTACCTGAGCAGGGTTACTTTTGGCACTGACTTCTACAAGACCATAAATAACCGTTTTGTTACTTGAGTTTGTTATTATTACTGGTCTAAGGAATAGCTCTTGGGTGTTTCTTGAATTGGGCATAGGGGTCTTGGGGGTTTGTTAATTTCCTTAAAAATTCTTCCAGGGGAGAATGTGCATCGTGTCTGCACCGGTCAAAAACAATCACCCAACCATTCTGATCCCATTTTCCATCACTTGGCCTTGTATGCCCTGGGATTGCAAGTGCACATTTAAATTCATTAAAAAAAATATATATATTTTTTTTTTATTGGTGTTTCAATTAACAGTTACAGAATAAACAAAAAAGAGAAGAAAAAGAGCTGGGTTTCACACGTGGAGTGTCATACAATGACAAAGGAGAAAACTACATAGGTCTGAAAAACCAGCTTTGGGCCCTTCCCTCCATAGGGGAGGCCAGTGCCCCCTTTATTAGGTGGCCCTCCTCCCCATTGTTTCTGTGCTCCTCTCTTGCGCTCCTCTCTCTGGACGGCTATCCCTATCTTTCGCCCTCTCCCCTTCTGTTGTCTCTCTTAGCTAGCTCACCTCTCGGGCCGGCAGCTGGTTGCAAACAGGCTTGTGAATTTGCTGCAAGTGGTTTGGACCCTCTTTCAAATTTGATTTCTTCGAGCCTCCGGAATTCGGCCAAATCTTTTATTTATTAATGTTTTTAAATTTAGAGTACCTAAAATTTTTTTCTTCCAATTTTAAGAGGAAATCCACCTACCCTGCACATCTTTTGGATTGTGGGGGCGAAACCCAAGCAAACACGGGGAGAATGTGCAAACTCCACATGGACAGTGACCCAGAGCCGGGATCGAACCTGGGACTTCGGCGCTGTGAGATAGCAAGGCTAACCCACTGCGCAACCCTGCTGCCCATAATTCGGCCAAATCTGAGAGCCATTCCGAGGCCCGGGGCGATGCTGCCGACTTCCACTAGAGCGATCAGTGAGGCGAAGGCCAGGGGTCCACCTCTTTTCCTGTCCCGAGCTCTGGGTGCTCTGACATGCCAAAGACCACCACAGGCGGACATGGCTCCAAGTCTATTCCCACCACCTTGCACATAGCCTCGAAGAAGACCATCCTGAATTCCCTGAGTTTGGGGCTGAACCAGAACATGTGGGAATGGTTGGCCGGACCCCCCAGGCACCTCTTGCACTTGTCCTCCATGAACCCGCTCGGGTGTCTTGGTCAGGTGTGCTCTGTGCACTATCGTGAGCTGCATCAGACATAGCCCGGAGGAGGTGGAGTTGACTCTGTGCTGTGCCTCGATCCAGAGACCTCACCCCTATCTCCATGCCCAGTTCATCTCCCCACTTTCATCTGGTCACATCCAGAGCTTTTCTGACCTATTCTGTGAGCCTCCTACATAAGCCACTGCACTTGTCTTCCCCCAACCAGTTCAGCCCTGGAGTGTGTGTGGGGTTTGGAGGGGTTAGGTGTGGCGCAGTAGCCAGTGCTCGGAGAGAGGTCCCCTCCATTCGGACCAAATCCACCTCTGGCACCCTTAGCCACCCCCTCGCCCTCTCTGTGTTGGCCGCCCAGTGGTAGAACAGCGGATTTGGTAGGGCCAAGCCTCCCACGTGCTACCCTCGTAAAATGGATTTCTGTAGGCACTCTTCCTCCTCCAGGCGAAGGCGATGATTAATTTGTCAATCTTGGTGAAGAAGGATTTGGGAATGAAGATCGGGAGTAATCTAAATACTTCGGCAGCGCGATCATTTTGATTACACCCTTCTGGCTAGCGAAGAGGGAGCGTGTCCCATTTTTGCAGGTCCCTCTTCACCACCTCCACCAGGCTGGGGAGGTTCCATTTATGGAGCTGCCTCCAGGTGTGGACCACTTGGATCCCCAGGTACCTGGTCTTGGTTAGGGTTACTTTAAACGGTAGCTCCTCCTGCTCCGTTCCTCCCCCTCAGGCTTACCGGGAAGATTTTTCTCAATCTTTTGTAAAAATCTGCCTGGAGCCCATCCAGTCCTGCCGTTTTTCCTGATTGCATGGAGTTGATGCACTCCATGATTTTGTCCTCTTCTTTTTTTTCTCACTCTCTCGCCCCCCCCATCCCCACACGCACACACCATTGTTGTGTGGCAACTGCTCGGCCAAGTTCAGCAAGAAACTTCAGAGAGTCGTGAACACCGCCCAGTCCATCACACGAACCTGCCTCCCATCCATTGACTCCATCTACACCACCTGCTGCCTGGGAAAGTGGGCAGCATAATCAAAGATCCCTCCCACCCGGCTTACTCACTCTTCCAACTTCTTCCATCAGGCAGGAGATTCAGAAGTCTGAGAACACGCACAAACAGACTCAAAAACAGCTTCTTCCCTGCTGTTACCAGACTCCTAAATGACCCTCTTATGGACTGACCTCATTAACACTACACCCTGTATGCTTCACCCGATGCCGGTGTCTATGTAGTTATATTGTGTACCTTGTGTTGCCCTATTATGTATCTTCTTTTTCTTTTATGTTCTTTCATGTACCCGGGATCACACCTGCAGCCATTAAGGTAGACTTTATCTACCTTAATGTCTTTTAAAATACCTAATCCCACCTCCTTTTTGATGTCAATGACCCAGACTGTACACACACCCTACCCAAGAATCATCTTCCACGAAGTCTTTTTCTTTGATGAACACTGATGCAAAGTTTAGTACCTCACCCATTTCCTCTGGCTCAACACATAGAGTCTCCCCACTGTCCTTAAGTGGTCCAATCCTTTCCCTGGCCACCCACTTGCTTTTTACGTATGAATAAAAAGCTTTGGGATTCACCTTAATCCTATTTGCCAAGGACTTTTCATGACCCCCTCCTAGCCCTCCTAATTTCCCGCTTAAGTACTTTCCTACTGTCTTTATACTCTTCCAAGGGTTTTGACTGTCTCCACCCTTCTAGACCGTACAAAAGCCTCCTTTTTCATTTTGACGAGGTTCACGATATCCCTCATTATCCAAGGCTCCCTAAACTTGCTGTTACTTATCCGTCGTTCTCTCAGGAACATAACTTTACTGAATCCTAATCAACTGTCGCTTGAAAGACTCCCACATGTCCGGTGTTCATTTACCCCCCTAAAGCTGCACCCAATCCAAATTCTACATTCTTGTCTAATGTTATCGTAATTTGCCTTTCCCCAGTTTCGCACCTTAACGCGAAGGTTTCCCTCATCCCTATCCAAAAGTACCCAAAAACCGTACGAAATTATGGTCACTACTCCCAAAATGTTCTCCTCCTGAAACCTCAACCACCTGTCCAAGCTCATTCCCCAATACCAGATCCAGTACTGCCCCTTCCCTAGTTGGACTATCTACATATTGCATCAAGAAGCCTTCCTGGATGTTCTTTACAAACTCTGCCCCATCCAAGCCCCTAGTGCTAAGTGAGTCCCAGTCAATATCGGGGAAATTAAATCCCCTACCACAACAACCATTACTTTTGCACCTATGCAAAATCTCTACCTATTTGTTCCTCTATATCTCGCTGGCAGTTGGGGGGCCTGTAATAAAGCCCCAACATTGTGATTGGCCCCTTCCTGTTCCTGAGCTCTTCCCAGATTGCCTCATTGTATGAGCCCTCCGAGGTGTCCTCCCGCAGTACGGCTATAATGTTCTCCTTAACCAGTAATGCTAATCCTCCACCCCTTTTACATTCCCCTCTATCTCTCCTGAAGCATCTATATCCTCCAACGTTCAGCTGCCAATCCTGCTCTTCCTTTAACCACGTTTCTGTGATAGCCGCAACATCGTAATTCCAAGTACTAATCAGTACTCGAAGTTCATCTGCCTTACCTGCTATACTTCTGGCAAACACACTTCAAACCACTGCGCTTGAGCAGACAGGGTGATGTTCTCTTATTTTTGCTCTCTGTTTCCCCTTCAGTTATGACACCTTCTAAGCTAGCGCTCCGGTTCCCACCCCCCTGTCATACTAGTTTAAATCCTCCTGAGTGACTCTAGCAAATATCCCAGCCAGGATATTGGTGCCACTCCAGTTTAGATGCAACCCGTCCTTCTTGAAAGGCACACCTGCCCCGGAAGAGATCCCAGTGGTCGAGAAATCTGAAACCCTCCCTCCTACATCACCAGTTTAGCCACATATTTAACTGCACTATCCTCCTAATTCTAGCCTCACTGGCATATATGCTTTCTTAACCACTTCATCCACTTGCTCTGCTACCTTAAGAGACCACAGTACATGCACAACAAGATCCCTCTGATCCTCGGTGCTTCCCAGGCTTCTGCTATTTATCATTTATTCCCTTGCTTTGTTTGTCCTGCCCAAATGCATCACGTCCCGCTTATCTGGATTGAATTCCATTTGCCACTGATCAGCCCGTCTATATCCTGTAATCGAAGGCTATCCTCCTCACTATTTACCACTCCACCAATTTTAATATCATCTGCAAACTTACTGATCAACTCTCCAATACAGTAGTTAGCACAGTGGTTAGCACTGTTGCTTCACAGGAACCCAGGTTTGATCCCTGGCTTGGGTCACTGTCTGTGTGGAGTCTGCACGTTTTCCCTGTGTCTACGTGGGTTACCTCCAGCTGCTCCAGTTTCCTCCCACAAGCCCTGAAAGACGTGCGTGTTAGCTGAATTGGACATTCTGAATTCTCCCTCGGTGTACCCAAACAGGTGCCGGAGTGTGGCGACCAGGGGCTTTTCACAGTAATTCATTCCAGTGTTAATGTAAGCCTACCTGTGACAATCATAAAGGTTATTTAATGAACTGAAGTGTTTGTGCCCATGTACATATACCAGATGAGAAAGTGACCAAACCTCACTGAAGTGCCAATATTCACCAGGTTCTCAATCAATGCTAATGATACCGGCGTTTCTGCAGGGCACATGCTCTTGCAGATATTTTTGAATGTAATTGGAGCAGAATTGTCTGCACTGCGGGCTATTGCCAGGTGTTTGTGTTACTGGAACTCTGAACGTATGATTGCAAGGAATCAATGCAGCATTTTTACCTGTTGCACCAGTTGGAGTTTTGGATTAATGCAAATTATTTTTACTTTACTGATGCACGATCAATAAACCCCAGAAATTAGATTGGAGACAATTGAAGGCTTTAATACGCTAGATGTTTCCCCCAGCAGCGCAGGTACAGAAGAAAGCTGCTGGGGCGGCACGGGCCCTTATACCCCGCCTTGCAGGGCGGATCTAACATGCAAGCTTATCCAATGGGAGCAAGTACATTCTCCACCAATGGTATTCCGGCATTACTAGGTACCGTAATCCTCCTAATACAGACGACCACATTCACCCCCTGTTAAAAAAGGAGTCCGGCAGGGGTGGTGGCTTCGTATTACAACGTGGTAAAAGTGGTAGAAGTTATAGTTATGAAGGTACCGTAATGCCTCTCTACAGCGTTTTGGCTCATTACAACTTTTAACTATTTACAACAGTAATGCACATTTCAAAAGGAAGCAATTAGTTGATCGGGGGCCATGGCCGTATTCTGCGATCGTCGTAGCTTTGGTGATGATGTCGGTGGAGGTTCGGGCGTCTGTGATTCCGGGAGCGTGATTTCGGCTTCTGTGGCAGCTTCATCACCCCTAGACGTGGCTGGTTGAAGGGCCGACTGACCTGGGATGGGGGCGGCTGTGGGGTACGCCGGTGGGAGGGAGGGTGAGTGGGGATCCAGTGGGCGCCAGGTCCCGTAGGGAGACAGTATCCTGTCAGCCGTCGGGGTACGCCTGTAGGTGTACTGAGGGTTAGCGTGGAGGAGATAGACCCTCTCGACCAATGGGTCCGATTTGTGCGCCCGCACGTGTTTTCGGAGCAGGGCGGGTCCGGGAGCTGCCAGCAAGGTTGGGAGCGAGGTCCCAGAGGAGGACTTCCTGGGGAAGACAAGGAGACGTTCGTGAGGTGTTTGGTTGGTTGTGGTACACAGCAGTGACCGGATGGAGTGGAGGGCATCCGGGAGGAGTTCCTGCCAGCGGGAGACTGGGAGATTCCTGGACCGCAGGGCCAGTAGGACGGTCTTCCAGACTGTTCCGTTCTCCCTCTCTACCTGTCCGTTTCCCCGGGGGTTGTAACTGGTCGTCCTGCTCGAGGCGATGCCCTTGCTGATCAGGAATTGACGCAGTTAGATGCTCATAAAGGAGGACCCCCTATCACTATGTATGTAAGCGGGAAACCCGAACAGTGTAAAGATGCTATGGAGGGCCTTGATGACGGTGGTTGCGGTCATGTCGGGGCAGGGGATGGCAAATGGGAATCCGGGAGTACTCTTCAATCACGTTCAGGAAGTCTGTGTTGCGGCCGGTGGCGGGCAGGGGGCCTTTGAAGTCCATAGTTCAAAGGGATGGGAAGCCTTTATCAGGTGCGCTTTCTCTGGCCTGTAGAAGTGCGGCTTGCACTCCGCGCAGATTTGGCAATCCCTGGTGGCTGTCCTGACCTCCTCGATGGAGTAGGGCAGGTTGCGGGTCTTGATGAAGTGGAAAAATCGAGTGACCCCCGGGTGGCAGAGGTCCTCTTTGAGGGCTTGGAGGCGGTCCACTTGTGCGTTGACATATGTGCCGCGGGATAGGGCATCAGGAGGCTCGTTTAGCTTCCCGGGAGATTCAAGATCTCACAGTTGTAGGTGGAGAGTTCGATCCTCGTCGTAAGATCTTGTTTTTTATCTTGCCCCGCTGTGCATTATCGACCATGAAAGCAACCAACCGTTGGTCAGTGAGGAGAGTGAATCTCCTGCCAGCCAGGGAATGCCTCCAATGTCGCACAGCTTCTACTATGGCCTGGGCCTCCTTTTCGACTGAGGAATGGCGGATTTCTGAGGCGTGGAGGGTGCGTGGGAAGAGGTGGGGTCTGCCCGCTTGGTTGATGGTGGCCGCCAGAGCTACCTCGGACACGTCGCTCTCGACCTGGAAGGGGAGGGACTCGTCAATGGCGTGCATCGTGGCCTTTGCAATGTCTGCTTTGATGCAGCTGAAGGCCTGACGGGCTGCTATCGACAGGGGAAAAACTGTGGATTGGATCAGTGGACGGGCCTTGTCCGCATAGTTGGGAACCCACTGGGCATAGTAGGAAAAAAAAACCTAGACAGCGCTTCAGGGCCTTGGAGCAGTGCGGGAGGGGAAGCTCCATAAGAGGGCGCATGCGTTTAGGGTCAGGACCTATCACTCCATTACGCACTACGTAGCCGAGGATGGCTAGGCGGTCGGTGCTGAACACGCATTTATCCTTGTTATATGTTAGGTTAAGGATTTTTGAGGTTTGGAGGAATTTTCGGAGGTTGGTGTCGTGGTCCTGCTGGCCGTGGCCGCAGATAGTGACATTATCGAGGTACGGGAATGTGGGCCATAAACCGTATCAACCATTCGGTCCATCTCTCGTTGGGATCTCGTCCGCCTTGTAGGGCAGAGCTAACATGCAAGTTTATCCAATGGGAGCAAGTACATTCTCCACCAATGGTATTCCGGCATTACTAGGTACCGTAATCCTAACACAGACTACCACATTTACAGACAGCTTTTTATGAGACTTCTGCCTTTTATTTCCTCCAACGTTCCATCGGAGGCAATTTAACTACAAAAGCAAATCATTATTGCTATTTAAGGCACTCTAAAGCTTGTCTCTGGTATATTTGCAAAGGCACAATGTGTCTTCAGTGAGTACCATTGCCTGCCTTCCATCAACGGGAAGGCTGTTATTTTGACAGAGCAGTACTTGTATACAGCTTTTTAAGATTTAGTCTATTCCAGCCCTTCAATGTAACTTTTTTATTGAAGACATACTTATAGCTGTCTTGTTGACTCTTCAATTAGCAGCTTGCTTAAAGGGGAATTATTTCTTGGTCAGCTGTAGATTTTGACAATTCAACATTTGGTTGGTCACCTCAGAAGCTCTCCCGCTCTCGTTCCAGCACAGTTGGTTGTTGGTGGTTAGAATAAACATTGTAGGCTGTTTCCATGACCAACCAAAGAGATGGGTCATGGTTCCTGTATATTTCAGGTCAGCAGAAACCCAATGATGAAATGTATGTTCATTGTGTGTTTTATCAGGGACAGAAGCCCTCCTACATTATTGTGTACCTGATGTGCAAAAGTGCCACGTATCAGCAGGTTTTCCTTTTATCCGCAGGCCTCCGTGTACAAGATCTGTAAGGAGATGTATGATGATGAAATGGATGGTGACTCAATGTCTTATCAACCAGATATCATTGGTGACAGGTGAGTGTACAATGTGTGGCTGGTAGGGGCTACCTGTTTTCTCTTCCCATTGTAATTTGCATTGGGGTTTCTATTGGGATCTTGTTCCACAAGTGCATGCCCCCCACCCCCAACCAAAAAAACAGGACAAATCCAATCTGGCCAATTACTGCCCCATCAGCCTGCATGTTTGATGATGACGTTGACGCTGCTACCAAGCATCACTCAACTCTGCAATTAACTATCCACCAATGCTGAGGTTGGATTCTACCAGGACAGCACATCTTTGTCACAACCTTAGTCCAAACATGGACAAAGGAGCTGAGTTTGAGGTCAGGTGAGAGTGACCTAAAGACAGCAATTGACAACGTGTGGTATGAACGAACCCTTGTAAAATTGAAATCACAGAATGGATTGCAGCTCAGAAGGGAGGCCTTTCAGCCTATTATGTCCATGCCAGCTCTCGCAAGAGCAGTCAGTTAATCTTGCCTCTTCCACATATCCAATTCCCCTCTGTATGTGTGTGTTTCAGGGGTGGGTGATAAATACTGATCTTGATAACTGTCTACATCCCATGATTTTATTTTAAAAAGCGCTGACTGCAGTAAACCTGGCCTCCCTGTTACATATGGTTACTTTCTGTTGGCTTTTAAATCTGAGGTGTAGGGTGACCCTTAAATTCCCTTTTTAAAAAAAAAAAGACATTTTATTAAGGCATTTATGGTTTTATAATAACAAGACACCGATACAGATATAAACATAGTTCAACGTGTAACACACCCCTCCGTCTCCCACAGTTCTCGCCTAAGCTAGACCGACATAGCCTAACTCTTCCCCCCGCCCCATGCTGACGGTTCAATTATCTCCGAAGAAGTCGATAAACGGCTGCCACCTCCGAATGAACCCTAATGATGATCCTCTCAGGGCGAACTTGATTTTCTCAAGCCTGAGAAACCCAGCCATGTCACTAACCCATAACCCTGCTTTCGGGGGCTTTGAGTCCCTCCACGCTAGTAAGATCTGTCTCCGGGCTACCAAGGAGGCGAAGGCCAAAACATCAGCCTCTCTCGCCCCCTGGACTCCCGGGTCTTTCGACACTCCAAAAATCGCCAGCTCTGGACTCCGTGCCACCCTCACCTTTAACACCCTGGACATGACATCTGCAAATCCCTGCTAGAATCCCCTGAGCTTCGGGCATGCCCAAAGCATGTGGACATGATTCGCGGGCCCTCCTGCACACGGCCCACAACTGTCCTCTACCCCAAAAAAACCTGCTCATCCGGCCCACCGTCATGTGTGCCTGGTGAACAACCTTGAATTGTGTCAGGCTGAGCCCGGCAGATGATGAGGACGTATTGACTCTGCTCAGGGCATTCTCCCACAGACCCACCTTAAATTTCCTTTTTTAATTGGATTTAAAAGTTTACCACTTCTCATAACTTTTCAAAAAGTATTAATATCCTCAGAAGTTTATTTGACCTGAGAAACATAATGCTTTCCCCAGTTCTGACCTTTCCAAGTTCCATGCATTTCCAACCACATTAAAGATTCCTCAGTTGTTCTCCAGCTCTGCTTTAGCAGGTAGGGTGTTCTTTCAGAGGGTCAGTGCAGTCTCGGGCCGAATGGCCTCCTTCTGCACTGCAGGGATTCTATGATTCTACCTCGGTCGCAATGGGAATTGTTGGCATTATTTTGAAACACTTGCTAACCATCTAGCCAACCACACTGACTGCCCCCACTGCACTCCATACACACTGAAAATTTGAAGATAAATCCATGCAGTCTGGAATTCAAGTTTAAAGCTTCCTTTCCTCATTGTGAGTGAGCTGCTCCTGTACTGTGCATCCAGAGAAATGAACAAGTTGATGCATGTTTTTCTAACCGGTAAGGTAATATTCATTGCCAGTTCCTCATTCCTTAAAAGCATTGAGTTGATCTTTTAAATTTAGGTTGGAGCCAATGGGAGATGATACCTGCAAGGCATTAGTGAACGAATAAAGCCATTTCCGATATTGACCCACAAGTTACTAGAATTTTGCATTTCAGTTTTGTGCGGAGATTTTAATTCACAATTGTGTTTTCAATCCAGTTACATAACCACTGCCCTACTGTGTTACCTTGTAGGGGAAACCACTTCATATGAAAAAAATATAAAATGGCTTTGGTTTAATTAGGTTGCTTAAGTGGCAGTATGATTGCCACAATTGGTGCCAGTTCCCCTGGCTATAAAGGGATTAAAGCTGCCATGATTTTTGCCATGCAGTGTGCAGGCAAAGGGTGTCAAGTGAGAACTTTTGCCTGGTACAAGCACCATTATCAAATAGACTGGCTCTCAGTCTAATGATCTCTCAGGCAAGCTTCCAAAGGTACAAAGATGGCGCCAGAGCATGGCGACTCTCTGCGAGCCCTCCCTAGCAAATCCTAGTAGGTCTAATCTTCTAAAATTTAATTCTAAGACTAACTTTATTACTAACCTCTCTTTTCACCCGATGCCAGTGCTTATGTAGTTACATTGTATACCTTGTGTTGCCCTATTATGTATTTTTGTTTATTTCCTTTTCTTCCCATGTACTTAATGATCTGTTGAGCTGCTCGCAGAAAAATACTTTTCACTGTACCTCGGTACACGTGACAATAAACAAAATCCAATCCAAGAGGGATTGCCTATCCTTGTGAACTGGTGTCTTAGTGAGAGAGAATACCTAAAAACGGTTCTGTCCCTTTAAGTTGGTTGCTTATCTTTGTTTAACGGCTAAAAAAAGTTTCAATATGATTTGATGCTGTACCTGTATTTTTTAGTGTCAAATGCTGTTTTTGCTGTGTTTGCAGTTTGGTGGGAGGTCTTCTGACGCTGAGCCCGGATTATTGCTTCGTGTTAGAGGATGAAGGCATATGTGGTTATGCCCTTGGAACTGTGGATGTGAAACCATTTTGTACAAAGTGCAAAGTCTCCTGGATACCCGCTATGCGGGAGAAGTATATTAAACCAGAGGCTAGTAAGGACCTTTCAGAAGAACAGGTACTCTCCAAGAATAATAGGATTTGCATTTACTGTAAATTTAATGAGTAGTTTTTAAGAGAATCTTAAAGGGCTTCTATTGTCTCAATTCTGGTGCAAGAAAATGCTCTTGAGATTCTTGTATCCAGTGAATACACTCCCTTATAGCAAGAACATCCGTCTTCAGATAAGGAGACCAAAACTACACACACTGTTGCAGGTGTGGTCTCACCAAGGCCCTGTATAATTGCAGCAAGCCATCCCTGCTCCTGTACTCTAATCCTCTCGCTATGAAGGCCAACATACCATTTGTCACCTTTACTGCCTGCTGCGACTGCATGCTTACTTCAGTAATTGGTGTATGAGGACAGCCAGGTCTTGATGCACATTCCCCTCTCAATCTATAACCATTCAGAAAATAAGCTGCTTTCCTGTTACTGCTACCAAAGTGAATGATCTCCCATTTATCCACATTATACTGCATCTGCCATTCATTTGCCCACTCACTCAACTTGTCCAAATCACACTGAATTATCTCTGCATCCTCCTCACAGCTCACCTTCCCACCCAGCTTTTGTTATCTTCCTCTTTGAAGCTCTTTGAGGTGTTTTTATGATTTTTAAATGCTTTTTTAATTGGGTGATCGTCTTGTTCAGATTATACACTTAATAGTCCTTTAAATTGTTTTGCTGGAGACAGTCAATCTGCCTTGACTGATACCTCTTTTATATAATGCTTTTCACAACTACTGGACATTTCACAAATGCCTTATAGCCATTGAAGTAAGAAGTGTCACTTTATTGTAATTTAGAAAAATGTCAGAGACAGATTCATGACTAGCAAGAAGCTGTGAGGTTATAGGGGGTAGCTGGGAGTGTGGAGTTGAGGTTACAATCAGATCAACCATGATCTTACTAAATAGAGGAGCCGGCTAGAGGGGCTGAGTGGCCACCTCCTAATTTGTATGTTCATCTATGTGTAACCAGCTGTCAGAATTCTAGCAAAAATCTGTCTGGTGCCCATCCTCTCTTTATTCCCCTTTTCTCTCCAATTCATCTTTAAAAGGTATAAAGAGGCTCACTCTTATTGATTCCCCATTTAAGTGTTTGAGCATGCCTAGAGCCAGTAAAGGAAAAAAGCTTCAATTTATTCAGCAATTTTCATGCTGTTAAAATGCCCCCTGCCCCACCACCTTCAAACCCATTGCTCTAGGAGAATGAATCCAGCTGAAGTTACTGTTTCATGGACAAACGTAACAGCAGGGTTCCTCGAGCAGCACTGAGATAACCAGGTTTGGTGTTAGTTCACGGAATAATGTTGGCCAGAACAGTAGAAAGTTCCTACTTGCTCGTTGAATAGTGCTGTGCGATCAATGTTGAACAGGCAGATTCTTTAGCTTTTGATATGCCTCAAGTGAACATTTCCATTACTGAGTAAGCCTGTTGGTCACTTGTATTTGGTTCCCATGTAGAAAATGATGCTGAGCTTCCATGAAGAAGAACAAGGCCTGCCGGAAAGCTTCCTTGCCACCTTTCCCTCGCTAATTAAAGTGGATGTGCATACAAAAGTGACAGATCCTAGTGTTGCTAAGAGTATGATGGGCTGCTTGCTTTCGTCGTTAAAAGCTAATGGTAAGTGTAAATGTTTTGCCTCCTTTGAAGATAAATCATGGTGATTACTAGCATTGGACATAAGTGATACACTGGATTAAAATATTACACGATTATCTGCCAAAATATTGCTTTCTCATTTTTGGAAACAATACAAATGAATTGATTACTATCCAGATTATTATCATGGGCAGCACAAGTGGATAGCACTGTGGCTTCACAGCGCTAGGGTCCCAGGTTCGATTCCCCGCTGGGTCACTCTTTGTGCGGAGTCTACACGTTCTCCCTGTGTCTGCATGAGTTTCCTCCGAGTGCTCCGGTTTCCTCTCACAGTCCAAAGACGTGCAGGTTAGGTGGATTGGCCATGATAAATTGCCCTTAGTGACCAAAAAGGTTAGGAAGGGTTATTGGCTTACGGGGATAGGGTGGAAGTGTGGGCTTAAGTGGGTCGGTGCAGACTCGATGGGCCAAATAGCCTCCTTCTGCACCGTATGTTCTATGTTCAAACATAAAATCACTAAAAAGTGCCCCTTTTTAAAAGATTCCACTTTCCACTGTGATTTCGGAATGTGTCTTTCTTCTGCTATGAGATCCTTGGTCAAGATGAATGCTGGTTTGTAGGGAGATCATCCTTAGCCAACCTACTTGTGAAGTACACAATGTACAGTGACTGCATTAGAGAGCTGAGAATAGAACACAGGTGTTGGGTCAGATTGTGCAGCATCTGATCACTTGGCAGATCTCCCAATAACTTGCAGCTCTTTTCAAAGATCCTCGAGGCGAGTGCTAAGAAAATATTTACAAGTACTACTTGAGTTGTTCTGAAAATACAATCTTGCCCTGTTTTAATGACAGCCTGTGCATATGGCAAATCATGATTTTCTCCAAAACTGATTGTTACCTTGGATTTGTCATGGGACGTTAGTACCGGGGACAGTGAATCACACCATACATTTGTAAATGTTGGTGTGATGTATTTTTGTGCTGAATAACTTGCTGTAGCTACAGGTCGTCAAGAGAGCAAACATGTAAGGAATGAAGAAATTCAAGATAGCAGAACCCTGCTATCCTTCGCTGTTTTGAAAAACAAAATCTTTCACAGAATATATGTTACTCACTGGGCCAACATTGCCCACCCCTAATTGCCCTCAAGAAGGCGATGATTAGCTGCTTTCCTGAACTGCATGTTCACTTCTCTGGAACACGTGCAATGAGGAATAATGCCCTGAAATCTACAAATACCGCACTTTGGATTTGGTGCATTTTTATTTGGTTACCAAGGCTCTGCAGTAGCTTTGTTTCCTGTTTTTGGGCCCCATTTCTTCTATTTGATCCCAACTGCTGGAATTAGCGTTCAGACACTAATTGCTTGAAATCTCTGTAATTGAAAAGTTCTGTTTTAATTATGCAGTGTTTACATAAACTTAATTCGTAGGCTGGAAACTGTATTGTTGAGCATTTAAAGATCAGTGAGCCTAACCAAGATCTAAGGTCACTTTGAAACACTCTTGGTTCTATCTTGCAACGCTATAAACCTAATCCTAAATTGCTGTCTTCACCAGTGTTTGGCTCAAGGCCCATAATTCAGCAATGCTGGAATGTGCTCCTCCTGTATGTAGCATGGTGTCTTGCAAACCCTAGATTTCACCCGAGATTCTGGGATGTGTGGGGGTGGTACAGGGAAGCAGGAACATTGACGCTTTCTTGTTACTGGGTAGCAATAGAAAGGGATTGTCACTGAATTACAGCTTCCATGGAACAGCAACAATTTGTATTTTTGTAGCACCCTAAACCTCCCAGGCAGCTTTACAGGAGCAATTATCAAACTAAATTTGGCACCAAGTAACATGAGATAACTAAGATAAGCGATCGAAAGCTTTTTCAAAGAGGTAAGTTAGTCAGCCAAGTCCCAGTCTCCCAAGGACAACAAATGGAGCTAGATGGCATGTGATGGATCCTGGGTATATTAAGAGTGCCCATACCGCTGCTGAGTGTTTGCAGTGGGTGTTGAATCAAACTCCTACTTATTTCCATCTTTTTTTTTTAGGATCCCGAGGAGCATTCTGTGAAGTAAAACCCAATGATCGACGCGGTCTGGAATTCTACAGAAAGCTGGGCTTCTTGGAGTTGGCTAAAATGGAGGGATTTCCAAAAGAGATGTTGGTTCTGGGAAGGAACTTGTAACTGGCGCCCTGTGCTACGTAGTGTAATTAAAGGATGTGTATAATTAAATGTATTGAAATTTGGCCTTAAGCTGAATAACCTGTGTTTAATAATGTTTTATATTTTATCTTTTTTTATTTGAAATACATAATAAGGTGAAGTTGATCTAGATGGCACTTTGTAAGATGGGTGGAGCTCCACTGATGCAGTAACAAAGCATTATCTTCTCCTGTTTCTATTTTTACTCTTTTCTATCCTTCAACTTTTCCCCACCTCACATCAGAAAATCTCTATTAGACAGGAATTTGGCACGATGCTGACTAGTTTCTCTCACTTCTGACGCTAGTCCCGAGCTAATGGTGTTTTACTTGCTGTGAAGCCATCTAAACTACCACGTCGTAACGTGGCTCTGTTTATAACTGACCATCACAGAGCAATGTTTGCACTTCTTGGCTTGAAGTGATTAAATGAGCCGCGTTCAGTTTGATTGGTTGAGGTTTTGGGACAACTGGTGCCTTGGAATCTGCTTTCTGCAATTTTAATAATTTCCTGTGAAAAGTAATGGTATTTGTGACTTTAAATTGATACCACACTTTTAAAAAGGGCACCGTGTATGTTGTGTTTCTTATAATCTAACTTGGCGTTTTATAGAATTGTTTCCGGATAAAGGAACAAACTAAATGTTGTAAATCCGAAGTAAGTGCTGGGAATACACAGCCGGTTAGTCAACATCTGTAAAGGAGAAAGGCCGGCTAATATTTTGGGTGCATACCTTCAGAACCTGATTGAGCTATACATCTAAACCATTTATTGAAGTGGGAGAGTTGTTTGTATAAAGACCACCTGAAGTCTAACTTGGAAGTGGTCCCGCACTGGGGTTTCACCAGCAACAAACATTATTATTATTATAGGTCTATAATCACCACTTTAATACAGTAAAATAGCCCAAGATCATTGTTAGCCCAGTCCTATATGTGACTTCATCGTCCCATTTTGTGGCACTTTGGGCTGGGAGTATTATCCCAGATCAAAGCTGTCTGACCTCCCATTTGGTTCCAAGACCAATGTGCACATTAAGGTCGTGTCATGATCTGCTCTTACACCTTTTCAAGCAACCCTACCCTGCATTAAACAGAACCTTTTCCAGAAATATATTCTCAACTGTCTGTGACAAAACCATATATCATAGTCTGCTTCCATTTTCACTTTCCAGTCCTATGCTTCTTGTTCTATGAAATATTCTCTAATATATTACACTAAATAGAGTATGTCTTACATCGTTAAACTTTTGATTCTCTGCTTGTGGCAATAATTCATGGGCATAAATAATGGCATGTTTTAGATATGAAGTTCATACTGTTCATTACATTGACAATAGGCAAAAGCATTGACTATACCCCTGTGAAGCTAAAAAGAGATGAGACCCCCTGATATCTGCAACATTCTTGTTTTTATTCCACGACTCAAAAGTGTTCATCTGTCATTCGTGATTAAGATTTCACTCTTGAGGTCTCGGGGCTAGCTTTGTGCGAACCATGGATGGAGGCAGGAACATGGGCACAAGCAATAGCAGCTGAGGCACCTGCTCATTTTATAATCTGTAATATTTCCGGTAGCTGGGAGTAAACAAATTTGCTTTTCTACATTCACTATACTAATACCAGCATTGCTGCAACCTCTCCTACCTCTCTCTAGTTTTGAAGAAGTCATATTGGACTCCAAACATTAACTCTGTTTCTTTCTCCACAGATGCTGCCAAACCAGCAGGGTTTTTGCAGCATTTATTATTTTTATCCCTGCAGCCAGTGTCTGTTGTCACAACCTGTCTCTCTGATAACATTTTTTAATTTCAGCGCTGTCACACTCTGTTCTGAATCTTGGATCGAGTGAGAATTAGCTGCAACTCGCATTCAATTCCATCCGTTCTTGCCTGAATATTTTTCCAAACATTTATTAGCCTGCATCTGCATATACTATATGCAAATCAAGTTTTTCCATATACTCTCCTACCATGCCTGGCTTTATCAAACTGAACAAAATACTGGAGACCAGTCAAAGTTTTCAGATCTCCCTCTACTTCCCCCAACCACTTCTTTGAAAGTCACTATCCGCTATCATCCCAGGGGTCAGTTAGCTCAGGTGGCTGGACAGCTGGTTTGCAGAGCAAGGCCAGCAGCGTGGGTTCAATTCCCGTACCGGCTGAGGTTATTCATGAAGGCCCTGCCTTCTCAACCTTGCCCCTCGTCTGAGGTGTGGTGACCCTCAGGTTAAACCACCACCAGTCAGCTCTCCCCCCTCAAAGGGGAAAGCAGCCATTGGTCATCTGGGACTAGGGCTACTTTCCTTACTTACTATCATCCCAATTCTCCTCCAATAAGATATAAAGAGTGCCTCAATTGGGTAATGTGCACAAATTTGGACCAAAATAATGTTGCTATTATTTGAATACAGGAAGAATATGGAAATCAAAATTATCCAGATATTGCTCTGGTCACATTCACAGAGCTGGAATAGATAGAAATCTGATTTTACAGATTCCTCAAGGTCAAATCTTGTTTGAAAATCCATGTTTTATAAAACCAGATGAATACCTTTTTTTCATCTCCCCTTCTACCTCATTTCTTCCCTCCCCATCCTACCTCCCAAATATACTGCAGCATATTTCTGTTTCCTCACTGCATTGTCTGCTTCCTTTCGTTGTCTAGTGTTTTCTGCACAAATGCTAGAAACCAATCGGTGGGGAGGGCGGGGATATGTGGGCTGTGCTGAAGGACCAGGAAGTCTGTGGGTCTATGGTTCCAGAAACTGAAAGCACGTCAGAAAGTGTGCACAAAGCTCTGACCAGTCACGTGGAAAATAATGAACCACTATTGAGGGGGGAAGGAAAGAGAACACTGCTGGAAATCTGAAATGGAACTAAATATCTAGCAGATTGGATAAAGTTGCCTGCCTGCTAGATTCGCTCTCGACCTGCTGTGTATTCTGGCACTTCTTTTATTTGCCCCATCAGCTCACATGGAAAAAGCACCTTGTTTAACATTTCCCTCACTTAATTACCTTTTGAGAAAGTGGGGGTGAGTCACTCCATTGAACCACAGCAGTTCGTACAATGTCGGTACTCGCTGATGCTGTAAGCTCCAGAATTTTGACCCAGTGACAATATTCCAAGTCAGGATAGCGAATGACGGAGGGGGGGGGGAAATCTGCAGGTGATGGTGTTTCCTTGCATCTGCTGCACTTGTCCTAGGCATTAGATGTTGAGAGTTCGGGTCATGATGCTGAGGCAGGTTTCAGTGGGTCTCTTCTCCACCCCCCCCCCCCCCCCCCCCCCCCCCAAGAAAAACTTTTATTCTGTTTTTTGTCACCAGGTCCAATGAGTAAATTTGGATTTTTTTTTTTACACCCAAAGCTAGTTACAGATTCTATCTTCCCAAACGTGTGGTGTGGTTGGTGCAAATATTGAGCTGTATACAATGGAATGAGTATACTGGTGGCTTCAGTTTTAAACTTACATTGGGGTTCCACGTTGCCTGTTACAAATTCTAAAAGCATATTCACTGATCATTACCATAATATTGTAACACTGAACTCTGCAGGTGTCAACACTTCATTTATTTCTGTAACATGGGAATTTATCCATGCTCTCCTCTACCTTCTGCAGCCCACTTTGAAAAAGCACAGACATGCCGGTAGCTTTTGATATCTGTTAACTGATGCCTCCTTGCTAAAACTTCTGACACTCATCAGTGGAGAGCATGCCCAGACAAGGAAAGAACTGTGTACATATAAAGCTTTTTAAAAGATCATCTTTTTGTGTGTCTTTTGTTTTAAAATATTTGGGTGGAGGTTAGAAGGGCTTGTTTGCTCAGCGTTGACTGTTCCAGTGTTGGCACACTAATAACTAAATATACACCTGGCCTGTTTTTTAAAAAAGCGTATCCTGATAAAGTGAATTGAACAGCTATGCTGATTTATTGTTAATATGGATAAACTCGGGTGAGAGTGGAGGGACCCTGAGGGAACATTTTCAGAGGCATCAACTAAATGAAAACCTGAGCATCTAAAACTCCCTGGTTAATTCCTGCTTTTGGGATATTGTTTGAGTAAACCTCCATTCCCTTGCAGTGATTGTGGTTTGACATCACTGGTAGGTAGCTCTACCTTCTCTCTCAAGACCCTGGTTATTGCCTTCTGTGTGAACTGAAATTGCTGTAGCAAAGTAAAGTTGCCATAGTCCCAGATGACCACAGGCTGCTTTCCTTTTGAGGGGGAGAGCTGACTGGTGGTGATTTAACCTGAGGGTCACCACACCTCGGGTGAGGGGCAAGTTGAGAAGGGAGGGGCCTTCATGAATAACCTCAGCCAGAATGGGAATTGAACACACACTGCTGGCCTCGCTCTGCATCACGAACCAGCTGTCCAACCAACAGAGCTAAACCGGCTTTATAGTTGGATTAGCCACTGGGGGTGGCATGGTGGCGCAGTGGTTAGCAGTTAACAGTGCTGCCTCACGGTGCTGAGGACCCGGGTTCGATCCCGGCCCTGGGTCACTGTCCGTGTAGAGTTTGCACATTCTCCCCATGTCTGCGGGGGTCTCACCCCCACAACCCAAAGATGTGCAGGGTAGGTGAATTGGCCATGCTAAATTGCACCTTAATTTTTTTTAAAAAGGGATTAGCCACTGGTCATTTCATTGCAAACATTCCTGAGCAAAACCAGAGTACGCACTACTCTATTACAGCCAGCACTGGTACTGCTTTTATGATCACACCTTGTCCCTGGGCTGTATATGCACACTAAGTAAGAATCCTCTGGTTGAAATGGGAGTAATCTGACTGGAAACAGAATAGTTACTGTCTGTAACAATGTATGGAGAGGTGGTCACACCACAGGATCGGACTCCACAGGCAGGCAGGGAATAGGTGATCACCAGGCAGTGCAGGAATTTGTGGCCATTCCCCTGCAAAACAGATATACCATTTTGGTTACTGTTGAGGGGACTGACCTCTCTCGGTAAAGCAGCAACAGCCAAATTTGGTGCACCAGTCGATTTTGCTGTAGAAGGGAGAAGTAAAACATGTGGGAATGCAATAGTTACAGGGGATTCGATTGTAAGGGGAATAGATCAGCGTTTCTGTGTGGCTGCAAATGAGATTCAAGGATGGTATGTTACCTCCCTGGTGTGCTATCAAGCATAGCTTGGAGCGATGAACAGCCAGTGGTCGTGGTGCACGTAGGTACCAATGACAAGTAAAAATGGGATGAGGTCCTAAAAGCAGAATATAGGGAGTTAGGAACAAAGTTGAGAAGTCTGACCTCCAAGGTAGTAATCAGGATTACTACCAGTGCTACTTGAAAATGTAAATTGCTTATTGTCACAAGTAGGCTTCAAATGAAGTTACTGTGAAAAGTCCCTAGTAGCCACATTCCAGCGCCTGTTCGGGGAGGCTGTTACGGGAATCGAACCGTGCTGCTGGCCTGCTTTAAAAGCCAGCGATTTAGCCCTGTGCTAAACCAGTCCCTGACGTGCTCGTCAGAGGAGAAACAGGATACATCAGATGAATATGGGGCAGCACGATAGCATAGTGGCCCGAGCCACGTGCAAATTGGCATAGGGAGGCAAGAATATGAGAAGTTAACACGTGGCTGAAAGAGTGGTGTGGGAAAGAGGGGCAAAAAGAATAAATAGGGTGGTCAATAGGACTTTAAACTAGAGATTGGGGGGGGTAGGGAAAGTCAGGGAACCAAGAGGTGAAGTAATCAGTGGGAAGCGTAGCTGCTTAGGAATACAAAAAAGCACGAAAAGACAGAACTCAGGAGAGGTTACGATAGTCCCCATCTCACAAAATATGACACAGTGTATGGAAAGGCTCAGTAAACCAAGGTCCACCACACTTAAAAAAAAAAAGGGACAGTCAATAGAGAATTAAAAGTGCTATATTTAAATGCGCGCCGTGTACGGAGTAAGGTAGATAAGCTTGTGGCCCAGATTGTGACTGGCAGGTATGATGTGGTAGGCATCACAGAGACGTGGTTGCAGGGGGTTCGGGACTGGCATTTAAACATCCAGGGATTCACAACCTATCGAAAAGACAGAGAGGGGGCGGGGTTGCCTTGTTAATTAGGAATGAAATTAAATCAATAGCACTAACTGACATAGGGTCAGATGATGTGGAGTCTGTGTGGGTAGAGTTGAGGAACCACAAAGGCAAAAAAAACATAATGGGAGTTATGTGCAGGCCTCCTAACAGTGGTCAGGACCAGGGGCACAAAATGCACCACGAAACAGGGCATGTCAGAAAGGCAAGGTCACCGTGATCATGGGGGACTTCAATATGCAGGTGAACTGGGTAAATAATGTTGCCAGTGGACCCAAAGAAAGGGAATTCATTGAATGTTTACAGGAGGGCTTTTTGGAACAGCTTGTGATGGAGCCCACGAGGGAACAGGCCATTCTGGACTTGGTGTTATGTAATGAGCCAGACTTGATAAAAGATCTTAAAGTAAGGGAACACTTAGGAGGCAGTGATCATAATATGGTAGAATTCAACCTCCAATTTGAAGAAAGAAGGTAGAATCAGATGTAAAGGTGTTACAGTTAAATAAAGGTAACTACAGGGGCATGAGGGAGGAACTGACGAAAATCGACTGGGAGCAGAGCCTAGTGGGAAACAGTAGAACAGCAATGGCAGGAGTTTCTGGGATTAATTGAGGACACAGTACAGAGGTTCATCCCAAAGAAAAGAAAGGATATCAGAGGGGGGATTAGACAGCAATGGCTGACAAAGGAAGTCAGGGAATGCATCAAAGCAAAAGAGAAAGCCTATAATGTGGCAAAGAGTAGTGGGAAGTCAGAAGATTGGGAAGGCTACATAAACAATCAGGATAACAAAGAGAGAAATAAGGAAAGAGAGGATCAAATATTAAGGTAGGCTAGCCAGTAACATTAGGAATGATAGTAAGTTTCTTTAAATACATTAAAAACAAACGGGAGGCAAAAGTAGACATTGGGCCGCTCCAAAATGATGCTGGTAATCTAGTGATGGGAGACAAGGAAATAGCTGAGGAACTAAATAAGTACTTTGCGTCAGTCTTCACAGTAGAAGACATGAGTAATATCCCAACAATTCCGGAGAGTCAGGGGGCAGAGTTGAATATGGTAGCCATCACAAAGGAGAAAGTGCTAGAGAAACTAAGAGGTCTAAAAATTGATAAATCTCCGGGCCCAGATGGGCTACATCCTAGAGTTCTAAAGGAGATAGCTGAAGAAATAGTGGCGGCGTTAGTTATTATCTTTCAAAAGTCACTGGAGTCAGGGAAAGTCCCAGAGGATTGGAAAATCGCTGTTGTAACCCCCCTGTTCAAGAAGGGAACAAGAAAAAAGATGGAAAATTATAGGCCAATTGGCCTAACCTCGGTTGTTGGCAAGATTCTGGACTCCATCGTTAAGGATGAGATTTCTAAATTCTTGGATGTGCAGGGTCGGATTAGGACAAGTCAGCATGGATTTAGTAAGGGGAGGTCGTGCCTGACAAACCTGTTAGAGTTCTTTGAAGAGATAACAAATAGGTTAGACCAAGGAGAACCAATGGATGTTATCTATCTTGACTTCCAAAAGGCCTTTGATAAGGTGCCTCACGGGAGACTGCTGAGTAAAATAAGGGCCCATGGTATTCGAGGCAAGGTACTAACATGGATTGACGATTGGCTGTCAGGCAGAAGGCAGAGAGTTGGGATAAAAGGTTATTTTTCGGAATGGCAACCGGTGACGAGTGGTGTCCTGCAGGGTTCAGTGTTGGGGCCACAGCTGTTCTCTTTATATATTAACGATCTAGGTGACCGGACTGGTGGCATTCTGGCTAAGTTTGCCGATGATACAAAGATAGGTGGAGGGGCAGGTTGTATTGAGGAGGTGGGGAGGCTGCAGAAAGATTTAGACAGTTTAGGAGAGTGGTCCAAGAAATGGCTGATGAAATTCAACGTGGCCAAGTGCGAGGTCTTGCACTTTGGAAAAAAGAATAGAGGTGTGGACTATTTTCTAAACGGTGACAAAATTCATAATGCTGAAGTGCAAAGGGACTTGGGAGTCCTAGTCCAGGATTCTCTAAAGGTAAACTTGCAGGTTGAGTCTGTAATTAAGAAAGCAAATGCAATGTTGTCATTTATCTCAAGAGGCTTGGAATATAAAAGCAGGGAAGTACTTCTGAAGCTTTATAAAGCACTAGTTAGGCCCCATTTAGAATACTGTGAGCAATTTTGGGCCCCACACCTCAGGAAGGACATACTGGCACTGGAGCCGGTCCAGCGGAGATTCACACGGATGATCCCAGGAATGGTAGGCCTAACATACGATGAACGTCTGAGGATCCTGGGATTATATTCATTGGAGTTTAGGAGGTTGAGGGGAGATCTAATAGAAACTTGATAATGAATGGCTTAGATAGGGTGGACGTAGGGAAGTTGTTTCCATTAGTGGGAGACTAGGAACCGGGGGCACAGCCTTAGAATAAAAGGGAGTCACTTTAGAACAGAGATGAGAAATTTCTTCAGCCAGAGAGTGGTGGGTCTGTGGAATTCATTGCCACAGAGGGCAGTGGAGGCCGGGACGTTGAGTGTCTTTAAGACAGAGGTTGATAAATTCTTGATTTCTCGAGGAATTAAGGGCTATGGAGAGAGCGTGGGTAAATGGAGTTGAAATCAGCCATGATTAAATGGTGGAGTGGACTCGATGGGCCGAATGGCCTTACTTGCTCCTAGAGAACATTACAGCGCAGTACAGGCCCATCGGCCCTCGATGTTGCGCCGACCTTTGAAACCACTCTAAAGCCCATCTACACTATTCCCTTATCATCCATATGTTTATCCAATGACCATTTAAATGCCCTCACAAGTCCACTACTGTTACAGGCAGGGCATTCCACGCCCTTATTACTCTCTGAGTAAAAAACCTACCTCTGACATCTGTCCTATATCTATCTCCCCTCAATTTAAAGCTATGTCCCCTCGTGCTAGACATCACCATCCGAGGAAAAAGGCTCTCACTGTCCACCCTATCTAATCCTCTGATCATCTTGTATGTCTCAATTAAGTCACCTCTTAACCTTCTTCTTTCTAAAGAAAACAGCCTCAAATCCCTCAGCCTTGCCTCATAAGATCTTCCCTCCAGACCAGGCTACATCCTGGTAAATCTCCTCTGCACCCTTTCCAATGCTTCCAAATCCTTCCTATAATGCGGCAACCAGAACTGCACGCAATACTCCAAATGCGGCCGCACCAGAGTTTTGTACAGCTGCAACATGACCTCGTGGCTCCGAAACTCAATCCCTCTACCAATAAAAGCTAACATACCGTATGTCCTCTCAACCTGGGTGGCAACTTTCAGGATCTATGTACATGAACACCAAGATCTCTCTGCTCATCCACACTACCAAGAATCTTACCATTTGCCCAGTACTCTGTCTTCCTGTTATTCCTTCCAAAATGAATCACCTCACATTTTTCTGCATTAAACTCAATTTGCCACCTCTCAGCCCAACTCTGCAGCTTATCTATGTCCCTCTGTAACGTGTTACATCCTTCCGCACTGTCCACAACTCCACCGACTTTCGTGTCATCGGCAAATTTACTCACCCATCCTTCTATACCATCCCCCAAGTCATTTATAAAAATGACAAAGCAGTGGCCCCAAAACAGATCCCTGTGGTACACCACTAGTAACTGGACTCCAGGCTGAACATTTCCCATCAACCACCACCCTTTGCCTCCTTCCAGCTAGCCAATTTCTGATCCAAACTGCTAAATCACCCTGAATCCCATGCCTCTGTATTTTCTGCAATAGTCTACCGTGGAGAACCTTATCAAACGCTCCACTGAAATCCATATACACCACATCAACTGCTTTACCCTCGTCCACCTGTTTGGTCATTTTCTCAAAGAAGGGGGGACCTGATTGAGATCTACAAAATTCTGAGAGGTATGGACAGGATGGATAGCAACAAGCTTTTTCCAAGAGTGGGGGTGTCAATTACAAGGGGGTCACGATTTCAAGGTGAGAGGGGGAAAGTTTAAGGGAGATGTGTCTTATGGTTAGCACAGTTGCTTCACAGCTCTGGAGTCCCAGGTTCGATCCCCGGCTTGGGTCACTGTCTGTGTGGAGTCTGCACGTTCTCCCCGTGTGCGTGGATTTCCTCCGGGTGCTCCTGTTTCCTCCCACAGTCCAAAGATGTGTGGGTTAGGTGGATTGGCCATGCTAAATTGCCCTTAGTGACCAAAAAGGTTAAGTGGGGTTACGGGGATAGGGTGGAGGTGTGGGCTTGGGTAGGGTGCTCTTTCGGACTCCATGGGCCGAATGGTCTCCTTCACCACTGCAAATTCTATGATTCTATGAGAGATGGCGTAAGGGGGAGGGCTTCAGATTCCTGGGGCTTTGGGACTGGTTCTGGACAGGTTACATCTGGGCAGGACTGCTGTCCTTACGGGGGTACTTGCTAGAGTGGTTGGGAGGTTTTGGGGGTGGCAACCTAGGTAAGGGTTTGGAGCAGGGGGAATCAAGAACAAGAGAAAAAGACAGCAAGGAGAACAAGAAAAGTGATAGGCAGTGAAATCAAGGGCCTGAATCAGATAATGACACTAAAAAATAGGGACAAGGCAAGGAGCATTAAAAGGACTACCCGTAAGATTTTGTACCTGAACACGTGGAACATTCAAAATAAAATGGACAAATTAGTTGTGCAAATAGATGTAATGAGGAATGATATAATTGGGATTACGGAGACATGGCCCAAGGATTGAGGGCTATTCAGTTTTTAGGAAGGACAAACAAAGGAAAAAGTGGTGGGAGTTACATTGTTGATTAAAGAAAGTATTGATATGAGCACAGATGATGTGGAAACTATGGGTTGAGTCAAAAAACACCAAGAGCCAAAAAAATTGGTAGGGGTGGTATCCAAACCACCAAACTGCAGTGGTAATGTTGGGAATAGCATTAGACAGGAAATCAGAGATGCATGTGATAAAGGAACATCTGTGATTATGGGTGACTTTAATCTGAAGATGGATCGGGTGAATCGAATTAGTTACAGTAGAATAGAGGAATTTCTGGAGTGTACACGGGGTAGTTTTCTGGACATATACGTTGAGGAACCAACAAGAAAACAGGCCACCTTGGACTGGGTGTTCAATGAGAAAGGATTAGTTGATCATCTAGTTGAGAGACCCCTTGGGGATGAGTGACCATAATATGATAGAATACTTTAGCAAGGGGGATAGTGAGGTAGTTAATTGTGAGACCAGGGTCCTGAATAAAGGAGGTAACCGTTGGTATGAAGCATAAGCTGACGGACTGGGAATCCTTACTGAAAGGAAGGACAGTGGACAGGCAATGGCAGACATTCAAGAAATGATGTGAACTTCAAAGGTTGTTTATTCCTATTTGGTGCAAGAGTACGAAGGGAACCACAGCTTAAGAGATAGTATTAGAGAAGAGGCATACAAATTAGCAAGAAAAAGCAATAGACCTGAGGCTTGGAAACAGTTTAAAATTCCGCAAAGGCGAACCAAGGGATTGATTAAGAAGGGGAAAATACAATATGAAAGTAAGCTAGCAGGGAACATAAAAACTGACTGTAAAAGTTTCTACAGGTAAGTAATGAGAAAAAGATTGACAAAACTAATGTAGGCCCCTTACAGTCAGAAAGGGGGGAAATTCATAACATGGAACAGAAATAGCTGAGGAACTAAAATCATACTTTGCTTCGTCACAAAGGAAGATGTGAATAATGTACTGGGGGTTCTGAGAAACACAAGTTTTAGTGAGGAGCTGTGTTAGTAAAGAAATGGTTTGGGGGAAATTAATGGGATTGAAGGCGGATAAATACCCTGGGCCAGAGTACTTAAGTAAATAGCCTGAGAACTAGTAGATCCATTAAAGGTCATTTTCCAAAATTCTTTGGAAGGTAGCTAATATAAACCCGCTATTTCTAAAAGGGAGGTAGAGAGAAAATGGGACTATAGACCAGTGAGCCTAACATCAGTAGTAGGGAAGTTGCTAGAGTTCATTATCAAGAATTTCATAGCACGGCATTTGGAAAGCAGTGGCGTAATCAGACAAAGTCAGCATGGAGTTACAAATGGGAAATTCTGCTTGGTAAATGTACTAGAATTCTTTGAAGATGTAACTAGTAGAGTTGACCAGGGAGACCCAGTGGATGTGGTTTATTTAGACTTTCAGAAAGCTTTCGACAAGATCTCACATAGCAGATTAATATGTAAAGTTAAAGCGCATGGGATTGCGGGTAGTGTCTTGCGATGGCTAGAAAGCTGGCTAGCAGAAGAGAAGCAAAAAGTTGGAATAAATTGATCTTTTTCTGATCGATAGGCAGTGACTATGGGTACCGCAGAGATCCATACTAGGATCCCAACTGTTCACATATGTTCATGATTTGGACGAGGGAACTAAATATATCTCCAAATTTGCAGATGATACAAAGTTGGGTGGGAGGGTGAGCTGAGCGGAGGATGCAGAGATGCTACAGTGGGATTTGGACAGGCTGAATGGGAATATGCATGGCAGCAGCATGATGTGGATGAATGTGAGATTATCTGCTTTGACAGCAGAAATAGGAAGGCAGACTATTTGAATGGATTTAAATTGAGAGGTGGATACTCAGCGATACCTCAGTGTCCTCGTACATAGGTTACTGAAAGTACATGCTCAGGGACAGCAGGCAGAAAAGAAGGCAAATGGTATGTTGGCCTTCATAGCGAGAGGATTTGTGTATTGGAAAAGGGATGCTTTACTGCAATTGTATAGGGCATTGGTGAGGCCACAGCTGAACTATTGTGTGCTATTTTGGTGTCCTTATCTGAGGAAGGATGTTCTTGCTACGGAAGGACTGCAGAGAAGGTTTACCAGGCTGATGCCTGGGATGGTGGGACTGTCAAATGAAGAGAGACCAAATTGGTTAGGATTATATTCACTGGAGTTTAGAAGAGTCAGAGGGGATTTCATAAAAACATATAAAATTCTAACAGGGTAGAAAGAACGTTCCGGACGGTGGAGAGTCCTGAACTAGGGGTCATAGTTTGAGGATAAGGGGTAAACCTTTTTGGACTGAGGAAACATTTCTTTACTGAGAGTGGTGAATCTGTGGAATTCACTGCCACAAAAAGTAGTTGAGGCCAAAACTTGGAATTTCAAGATATAGCTCTTGGGGCTAAGGGCCAAGGCAGGATCAGGATATTGTATTCGATGATCAGCCATGATCATAGTGTATGGTCGGGCAGGCTCGAAGGGCTGAATGCCTGCCTTCTATTGTATAACTAGCCGTTTATCTTGCTGTTGATGGGACTTTGCTGAATGCAAATTCATAGAATCATAGAATTTACAATGCAGGAGTCACACCCATAGAGTCTGCACCAGTGCTTGGAAAGAACACCCTACTTAAGCCCACGCCTCCACCCTATCCCCATAACCTTTTTTGGACACACAATCCACCTTACCTGCACATCTTTGGACTGTGGGAGGAAACCGGAGCACCCGGAGGAAACCCACACAGACATGGGGAGAACATGCAAACTCCACACAGTCACCCGAGGCCGGACTTGAACCTGGAACCCTGAAACTGTAAGACAGCAGTGTTAACCACTGTGCCGCCCTTGGTCCCTGTGTTTGTATCTCTATAAATAGTGACCGTGATTCAAAAGTACACACTTGATTGTGAAGCATTTGTCGATATTCTGATTATGTGAATAGATGGATAATGATGTCAGCCAGAGCAGCCCAATTCTGATTGCGATCTGGTGAACCCATGCTGAATGTAATTGGGCATGAGCTGTGATGCCTGTCATGGTCAATATGGTGCTCACTGTTGATGGGAAATGGCCCAGCAAAATGGTGTCAACAAAACCCTGTACCTTCAACTCCTCAAAAACCAACGGTGGCCGTTCAGCTGTTTGAGTCTATTCCACTATGTAGATGGCGGCTGATCTGTGCCTGGACTCCATTTACCTATTGGTCCGCTGGTCACAGTGTTTTCAACAACAGAGCGGAGCTGGCTGTGCATCTGGATTGTGAGGAATGAGGTGGGTGATAAACCGTAACTCGGTTTCTCTCTCCGCAGATTCTGCTAGACCTGCTGAGTTTATCCGGCATCAGTGAGAATGTGGAGCAGGAGGCTGTCTGTCTGTCTGTCCGGGGGTGGGGGGGAGGATGCAGCATTCCACCCCCTCCCCACCCCCCCCCCCAAAAAAAATACAAGATGGTGGGCTGCTCATGCTCACTGCCCCGCCCATGTATGGGGATTTAGTGATGTCACTATTGTTATGGGCCATATTAGAAAACTCCAAAGTATATCATGGAGTTCACATGACCCATAACTGTTTATTGATTTTGGTTATGATGAGCACAAGAGCCTGCCTTTCAGATGGTATTCAACAATAATAATAGCTTTATGTCACACGTAGGCTTCAATGAAGTTACTGTGAAAAGCCCCTAGCCCACTGTGCTAAACCAGTTCGTAGGCACTTTTAACCAAAAAAACAAGCTTTATTCAACAAATTTAGTTAACATCTGTATAAACACACTCAGTAAGAATTATAAAAAATAAAAAAAATTTAGAGGACCCAATTCATTTTTTCCAATTAAGTGGCAATTTAGCATGGCCAATCCACCTACCCTGCACATCTGTTGGGTTGTGGGGGCGAATGTGCAAACTCCACACGGACAGTGACCCAGAGCCGGATTAAACCTGGGACCTCGGCGCCGTGAGGCTGCAGGGCTAACCCACTGCGCTACCGTGCTGCCCATTCAGTAAGAATTATCAACTACAAACATAAAGCCCCCACACAGCTACAGTAATTTATGTATAACCCTTAATGAATTCCCCCTTTAACTGTTCCAATTCAATAACAAGATCCCATTAAAAAAAAACTTTTTCCAAAACAGCGGGTAAGTAGAATCATTGGGTTTCTTCCTTGGAATAATTATTTAAAATTGAAAATAGAGACAGGCCAAAATACTTCTCTGTCTGAGTCATCAGCAGCTAAATGTGAAAACAAAAGTAAAAACTCACAGAGCCACAGCCCAGCTCCACCCACACAATGACATCACTGAAGTCATGTGATAAGACAAAAACATTTCTTAAAGGGATACTCCCATGACACTCTGTACAGGGCCCCTCCCTCCCGCAAACTGCCCTGCAGCCCCCAGTAACCCCTCCCCCCAGACCTACCAACCCACCCACCTCCCAGGTTCGCCTCTATTCTGATTTCAACACCCAAACCCCCTGCCTCCTCACCCGCCACCCTCCCCACCACCCCCAGACCTCCTCAACCCACAGATGCCCACCGTAACACCCAGATGCCCCTGAGCAACCCCGGACTAACTCCTCAAATCCCATCCCCTCCAACCCACATCCCTCCTCTTCAACCCCCACCCTCCTCAATCCCCAGATCCCCCTCACCAACCCCCCCCATCTCGATTCCCAGTTCCCCCTCACCAACCCCTCTCCTCAATCCCCAGTCTCCCTCACCAACATGCCTTGGCAATGTGACCAACTTTACCACAATTTCTGCATTTGTTCACTTTGCCCCAACAATCTCTAGCCATATGTCCCACTTGGTTGCAGCAATGACCTGGTAGGATCTTGGTGGATCTGCTTCTCACAGACTCCACCTTATGGACTTTAGCTCAAAATCCAATCGGTGAAGCTTCTCTCGCAGCAAGTTCCCTCGATGTTGCGATTTCTATAGCAAATTTTAAGGTTAATGCACCTTCAGTCAACAATTTCCTTTGGGTGGCTTCATTCCTGAGATTAAGTGTATCATCCAAAGTCTGACCAGATTCTCAGTACTTTTCTAGCTTTCGCAGTGATCCAACAAACTGTGAAATGTTTTCCCCTTCCTCCTGTGCACGAAGGTGAAAGCGGAATCCGTCAGCTATTAATAGTGGACAGGGAGAGAAATGTTCTTGCAGGACAGGCATTAACTCATCACAGGGCTTGTCTCCAGGATTAGCTGGGTCCACTAAATTCTGTGGCAATATGAATGTTTTCCTCCCAACTGAGCTGGGAAGTGTCACAGTTCACAAGTTTTCTGGTGTGTGATTGGCTTTAAGGAATGACTGGAACCTTTCCTCATGTCTCCTCCTCTTCATCATCAAACTCATCCATGGCACCTTTTCATCCCGCCATTTTTTGAATTCAGCTCCCTGATCTGTGCTCCTCTGCCTTCAGCCTATCTTCCCTGCTGTTTATTTTCTCTCTTTTTAAAGCAAACTCGCAGCGGTCAAGCAGACCAGCTGTGTCTGTGCCTTGCTATCGATTCCCGGGCAGTAGGTGGCAGAGTCGGCAACCCCATCGTATCGCGTTCCTGTGGCCAGTTTCAGTGCCTCGTGTGCGGTCTGCAGCTCCACCCACTACAGCTGTAAGTGTCCTGAAAACTTTGATCCTCCTTTTGAAGTAAGCCCCCAGTAACTCTGTGGTCCCATAGCTTTTTCTTCTTTGAAAACCTGTTTGCTTGCACTGGTGGCTGTCGTGGCCGACCCCGCTACAAACTGTTCTGTGTCCAAGTATTTACTTGAATGTTGTTTTTCCTGCCACAATGATGATTTTGCCTTGGAAGTCGACAATATTTTCCCGGCCTCACCCCTGATGGTGTACGGGCCTGGATCACAGTCAATGATTCCTTCTTCTGGCTCACAAAATCATCGTCGAAAGTTGTTTTTCTCCTGTTTTTAACGGCCCAGATCTCGTTATCAATTTCTTTTTTTATTATATTCTTTGTTGTAGCCGTTGAGAGAATCGGAGGTGGGACACGTCGAGTTTGTATAACTTGGTGCAGGGGGTTTATTTACCAGATGCTGACCAAACAGGGTACAACGGTGAACTCAACAACAGCCTGTGAAACACTCCGATTACATCTTTGCGTAACACGTGACATTACATCAGCCAATGGTGTTGCTCTGATACATAACAGAATCTTATTGCATGGCAAAACTGGCTCAAGGGGTTAAATGATATTTTTATGCAAGAGAAAACTATGAATAGGTTTTGAAAGCTGCAATTGTTCCTGACCTTTGAGGGAAGAGTTCCACATTTTCTTTAAAATTAGAGTTCTGCCTCTTCTGCTAAAATTATGGCTACTTATTTTTTTATTGCCCCTTAGAGGAAATAA
The DNA here is from genome assembly GCF_047496885.1 of Scyliorhinus torazame. Lineage (NCBI taxonomy): Eukaryota > Metazoa > Chordata > Chondrichthyes > Carcharhiniformes > Scyliorhinidae > Scyliorhinus > Scyliorhinus torazame. The sequence goes on from NC_092722.1 coordinate 193,715,773, forward strand.
TTCTTCTGGATCTACTCTCTCAACAATTCTGATGGCAATACAGAGATTGAACCTGCAGTGGATGGCTAGTGGCCTGTTCCAGCAACTGCTTTTCTCTCCTCACACACAATTTGTGAAAGCAAACACTGACTTACCATTCCCAACAGGAAGCTGACGGCCATGTGGTTATTGATCAGGAGCCTCTGCTGCAGTTTTCAATGCTCCTTTCCTCAGAGGGTTAGTTAGCAATTCCCGGTCACAACTTACATCCCAGTGCATTGGGCAGGCAGTCAGCTTTGCCTCAGCTTTCTTTGGGTCTAAGGATTCTCATCCAAGTGCCAATTATGTCCACGCGCTCAACAGGAATGTCCCAACTCCAGGATGAGAAAAAAACGGACCCTTTGTGACAATGAGGGGCCAGAGTTGTACCCGTTCATTAACTAATGGATAATAGACATCAGTCTTAATGTGTAAACTCATCCTGTCTAAGGAGAGTCAGTCAACTGCAGAGTGATAACAGACTCCTGGAGGAGGGAATTGAACATTTAGAGGCACAGTAGTGTGGGGGCTACATAACTGGATGAAATCCTGACAAGAATTTGAATCAAGTTTAAAAGAAATCAAGTGACCATGACTCTGGCAACTGGCATTAAACCCAACGAGTTTACTGACGTCCTTTAGGAAAGGAAACATAGAACATAGAACAATACAGCGCAGTACAGGCCCTTCGGCCCACGATGTTGCACCAAAACAAAAGCCATCTAACCTACACTATGCCATTATCATCCATATGTTTATCCAATAAACTTTTAAATGCCCTCAATGTTGGCGAGTTCACTACTGTAGCAGGTAGGGCATTCCACGGCCTCACTACTCTTTGCGTAAAGAACCTACCTCTGACCTCTGTCCTATATCTATTACCCCTCAGTTTAAAGTTATGTCCCCTCGTGCCAGCCATATCCATCCGCGGGAGAAGGCTCTCACTGTCCACCCTATCCAACCCCCTGATCATTTTGTATGCCTCTATTAAGTCTCCTCTTAACCTTCTTCTCTCCAACGAAAACAACCTCAAGTCCATCAGCCTTTCCTCATAAGATTTTCCCTCCATACCAGGCAACATCCTGGTAAATCTCCTCTGCACCCGCTCCAAAGCCTCCACGTCCTTCCTATAATGCGGTTCCCTCAAAGGGAAACCTGTTATCCATTCCAGGTTTGGCCAAACTGCTGGGGGAATGGAGATTCAGCCTGGCTCAGTCCAGAGATGGCGCAAAGATTTAATATTATTCATTGCACTATATGACGTGTCAGTAAACTGATAACATCACAGCTGCGTCCAAGCATTTGGTGAACTGCACCGAGCCACATCTGACAGGTAGGCCTGGAGTCCCATGAGTCACTCGATGTCGTCTGCCTTTATCAAACATACAAACACACAGGTAGACTGAGTCGCAAATATATATGGATTTATTCTTCACATCTTGCTAAAAAAAGACTTTTTTGTGTTCACCTGGAACTAAATTTAATTCAGGGGAAGTTTCTATTCAAAGGAAACCCAATTCACTCCCTTTCCTGACATGACGACTCCAACCCATACCAGATCACACCCTTCCCCAAGCAGGTTATTCTATTGTGGATGGCATCTCAGCTGAGCTTGACGCTGCCTTTAATTAATGTCCTCACACTTTTCTATCAGAGGGGGCCTTGTACAGTGTGAGCAGGATCCTATTTGATTTCTAATGTTCCTGTGGTGTGTGACAACTGGTGACCAAGCCTTCCTGCGCTTTCAGCTATGCACCCACCAAATAATGATCAGCTTCCAAATGTTTGCCAAGTGACCCACATTCCTTTTTAAATCTGCAATGGCAACGATGTATTTCTGTCCACAAGGTGGAATCAAATCTTGTTTCAGCGTTGGGTGAGCAGCAGCTGTTTGGGGTAAAGTTGTGGAGATGCTGACGTTGGACTGGGGTGAGCACAGTACGAAGTCTTACAACACCAGGTTAAAGTCCAACAGGTTTGTTTCGAATCACTAGTTTTTGGAGCACTGCTCCTCAGGTGAATGCGGGTAAAGTTGATCGACATAAAGTTGATCGAGCCCCGCCCCAAGAGAAGAGTGTGGAAAGTTCATTAAAATGCACCTCAGGATTGATGGGGTTCAATCCTTCAATAGTATTCATGATGATTAGAAGTGTTTACAGGTAGATAGAGAAACTTTCCCCTCGTGAGTAAAAGGCAACATAACCTTAAAATTAGAGCTAGGCTCTTTCGGGATGTCTGAAAGTGCTTCGAACAAATCTGGAATACTATTCCCCCCAAAAAGGCTGTTGAGGCTGGCTGTCACTTGCAGATTTTAAAATTGACAAAAACAGATTTTTGTTGGGTAAAGATGTTCAAGTTTATGGAACCAAGTAAGATTATGGTAAGTGGGGTTAACATATAGAGCACCCATGGTTTAAATGAATGGCTGTACAGGTTCATACGAACAAGAGAAAAATGAGGAGGAGTTGGCCATTTGGCCCCTCGAGCCTGCTCTGCCAGTCAATAAGATCATGGCTCATCTAATGTGCCTGAACTTCACCTTCCTATCTGTCCCCAAAGCCTTTGACTCCCTTTGTCAAGCAAAAACATGTCTACCTTAGCCTTGAATATTTTTAATGACTCAGATGCCACTGCTCATGTGGGAGAGAATTCCAAACACAAAGGACCCTCTGGAGGGAAGAAATTCCTCCTCATTGTTATGGGCCAGGGTTTAGAGAACCCCAAAGTGTATCATGGAGTTCACCTGACCCACAACTTTTAATAGATTGTGGTATGGGGAGCACACGGCCCACTCTACAGGTGTGGTACAGCAGAAATGGAAAAGTATTTTTTAAAACAAAACAATGTTTATTCTATGAACTCAAGTTAACCTTTTTAAAACATACAGTGAACATCTTAGCAACCATCAATTCAAATACAACCCCCAAATAATACAACACTAAGTAATCCTTAAGCTGTCCTTTTAACATCCATAAGACTTTTTAAAAAACCTTTAAACAGAAGCACATCAGGTTAAAGTCACTACTGAGAGCAGTTATTAGTTTTAAATCACCAAAGGATCGATTTACTGTCTTTAGATTACAGAGAGAGAGAGACTCATACACCTTTTGGCTGTGACTGCAGCTACCCAGCTCTGAAAATAAAACAAAAACACACCCTGCAGCAAACAGCCTAAAACGAAAGTCAAAAAGCTGACAGACAGCCAACTCCACCCACACTCTGACATCACTGATAAACACCCATTTCTTAAACACTCATTTCTTAAAGGTACTCTCACATGACATCATCTCCATCTTAAATGAGAAACCCTCTTTTTTAAGAAGTGCCCCAGTTCTAGATTCCCCACAAGAGGTAAAATCCTCCCAGCATCTACCGCCACGTCTCCTCAGGATTTTCTATGTTTCAATCAGATCATCTCTCATTCTTCTAAACTCCAACCTTTCCACATAAGACAACCCCTTCATCCCAGGAATCAGTCGAGTGAACCTTCCCTGAACTGCTTGCAGTGAAAGTATGTCCCTCCTTGAAACAAGATGATGTAAACTGTATGCCTGAAAGGGGATGTGGGAAGACCTGAAAAAAGGAGAGCCTAAGCAACCCCATAGCGGGATTCCTCACTTGGGAGGGGGCACTGCCCATATGTGTGGGGGGGTTGACATTGCCCGTAAGTGGGGGGTTTGATTGGATTTGATTATTGTCACGTGTACCGAGGTACAGTGAAAACTATTTTTTTCCAAGCAGTTCAAGCAGATCATTAAGTACATGAAAGAACATAAAAGAAAAAGATACATAATAGGGCAACACAAGGTACACAATATAACTACATAGACACCAGCATCGGGTGAAGCATACAGGGGTGTAGTGTTAATGAGGTCAGTCCATAAGAGGGTCATTTAGGAGTCTGGTAACAGCGGCGAAGAAGCTGTTTTTGAGCCTGTTCGTGCGTGTTCTCAGACTTCTGTATCTCCTGCCCGATGGAAGAAGTTGGAAGAGTGAGTAAGCCGGGTGGGAGGGGTCTTTGATTATGCTGCCCGCTTTCCCCAGGCAGCAGGCGGTGTAGATGGAGTCAATGGATGGGAAGCAGGTTTGTGTGATGGACTGGGCTGTGTTCACGACTCTCTGAAGTTTCTTGCTGAACTTGGCCGAGCAGTTGCCATGCCAGGCTGTGATGCAGCCTGATAGGATGCTTTCTATGGTGCATCTGTAAAAGTTGGTAAAAGTTAGTGTGGACATGCCGAATTTCCTTAGTTTCCGGAGGGAGTATAGGTGCTGTTTTTGGTGATGCGCACCCCATGGAATTTAAAGTTGTTAACCATCTCCACCTCGGCCCTGTTGGAATTGACAGGGGTGTGTACAGTATTTTGTTTCCTGAAGTCAATGACCAGCTCTTTAGTTTTGCTGGCATTGAGGGAGAGATTGTTGTCGCTGCACCACTCCACTAGGTTCTCTATCTCCCTCCTGTATTCTGACTCGTCGTTATTCCGGTCCACTATGGTCGTGTCGTCAGCAAACTTGTAGATGGAGCTGGAACCAAATTTTGCCACACAGTTGTGAGTGTACAGGGAGTATGTTAGGGGGCTAAGTATGCAGCCTTACGGGGCCCCGGTATTGAGGACTATTGTGGAGGAGGCGTTGTTTATTCTTACTGATTGTGGTCTGTGGGTCAGAAAGTCGAGGATCCAGTTGCAGGGTGAGGAGCCACGTCCTAGGTTTTAGAGCTTTGATATGAGCTTGGCTGGGATTATGGCGTTGAAGGCAGAGCTGTAGTCAATAAGTAGGAGTCTGATGTAGGAGTCCTTGTTGTCAAGATGCTCTCGGGATGAGTGTAGGGCCAGGGAGATGGCATCTACTGTCATCCTCCAGCAGTGTGTCACCAGTCTCTCTACCCTCCTCCAGCAGGACCTCACCAGTCTCTCTGCACTCCTCCAGCAGGACGTCGCCAGTCTCTCTACCCTCCTCCAGCAGGACGTCGCCAGTCTCTCTACCCTCCTCCAGCAGGATGTCGCCAGTCTCTCTACCCTCCTCCAGCAGGACCTCACCAGTCTCTACCCTCCTCCAGCAGGACCTCACCAGTCTCTCTGCTATCCTCCAGCAGGACCTCACCAGTCTCTCTGCCATCCTCCAGCAGGACGTCACCAGTCTCTCTGCCCTCCTCCAGCAGGACATCACCAGTCTCTCTCACATGGTTCCCTGTACGGCAGTCCCAACTGCTGAAAGATGTCTTGCTCGGTTATGGTGGAGATTGATACACCGGTGCTGATCTTGGCACTGCCCTTCCTCAGGACGTGGCAGTTCAGTGTGTGCTCCGACAGGCTCATCCCCTTTGTCTTGGCCAGTGCCCGCATGGAGCGGTTAAAATGTGCAGAGCCAGTGAAGTACATAAGGGCGCAGGCAAACTCACTGTACGGCACCACGATGATGTCAAGCCGCCGGTGACGATGCCCAGGACCCGGAAGCCGGCAAACTCCCAGATATTTCTTTTGGTTTCCAATGTCCTCCCGACTGACCAGATCATCGGTGAGAAATCCTTTCAAAAGACAATACAAACTTTATTCATCAAATATTCCGTAATCGTGAAACTGAAGATTTCTCGGTAACTCTACTCAGGACAGTCTTGAGTCAGGTTCAGCACGTGGTTAGGTACAGAGTAAAACTCCCTCTACACAGTCCCCATCAAACACCCCCAGGACAGGTACAGCACGGGGTTAGATACAGAGTAAAGCTCTCTCTACACTGTCCCCATCAAACACCCCCAGGACAGGTACAGCACGGGGTTAGATACAGAGGAAAGCTCCCTCTGGTTTAGCACATTGGGCTAAATCGCTGGCTTTTAAAGCAGACCAAGGCAGGCCAGCAGCACTGTTCAATTCCCGTACCAGCCTCCCCGAACAGGCGCCGGAATGTGGCGACTAGGGGCTTTTCACAGTAACTTCGTTTGAAGCCTACTTGTGACAATAAGCGATTTTCATTTCATTTCATTTCTACACTGTCCCCATCAAACACTCCCAGGCCAGGTACAGCACGGGGTTAGATACAGAGTAAAGATCCCTCTATGCTGTCCCCATCAAACACTCCCAGGACAGGTACAGCACGGGGTTAGATACAGAGTAAAGCTCCCTTTACACTGTCCCCATCAAACACTCCCAGGACAGGTACAGCACGGGGTTAGATACGGAGTAAAGCTCCCTCTATGCTGTCCCCATCAAACACTCCCAGGACAGGTACAGCACGGGGTTAGATACAGAGTAAAGCTCCCTCTACACTGTCCCCATCAAACACTCCCAGGACAGGTACAGTTTATTACAGATGACTTGCCCCCCAAAATTTATTTAGTCCCAATCTCAGACAATTGTCTGGACTGCATTTATTACACAGTTGGTTGGAACAGATCTATGCTCGCAGACTATACTGTCAGCGCTCGAGGACTCCGCACTCCCAGAGCGGGGTCACTGGAACACTCCCGGAGGGAGGTGACTGGCACATTCCCGGGGCGAGGTCACTGGAACAATCCCGGAGCAAGGTCACTGTGCACTCCCAGAGTGGAACACTCAGGTGGCGGAGTCACAGGAACATTACCGGAGCGGAGTCACTGGAACACCCCCGTGGCGGAGTCACTGGAACACGCCCAGAGCGGAGTCACTGGAACACGCCCAGAGCGGAGTCACTGGAACACGCCCAGAGCGGAGTCACTGGAACATTCCCGGGGCAGAGTCACTGGAACACCCCTGTGGCGGAGTCACTGGAACACTCCCGGAGCGGAGTCACTGGAACACTCCCGGAGGGGAGTCACTGGAACACTCCCGGAGCGGAGTCACTGGAACACTCCCGGAGCGGAGTCACTGGAACACTCCCGGAGCGGAGTCACTGGAACACTCCCGTGGCGGAGTCACTGGAACACTCCCGTGGCGGAGTCACTGGAACACTCCCAGAGCGGAGTCACTGGAACACTCCCGTAGCGGAGTCACTGGAACACTCCCGGACCGGAGTCACTGGAACACTCCAGGACCGGTGTCACTGGAACATTCCCGTAGCGGAGTCACTGGAACACTCCCGGAGCGGAGTCACTGGAACATTCCCGGAGCGGAGTCACTGGAACACCCCTGTGGCGGAGTCACTGGAACACTCACGGAGCGGAGTCACTGGAACACTCCCGGTGCGGAGTCACTGGAACATTCCCAGAGCGGTGTCACTGGAACACTCCCGTGGCGGAGTCACTGGAACAATCCCGTGGCGGAGTCACTGGAACAATCCCGTGGCGGAGTCACTGGAACACTCCCGTGGCGGAGTCACTGGAACACTCCCAGAGCGGAGTCACTGGAACACTCCCGTAGCGGAGTCACTGGAACACTCCCGGACCGGAGTCACTGGAACACTCCCGGACCGGAGTCACTGGAACACTCCCGTAGCGGAGTCACTGGAACATTCCCGGAGCGGAGTCACTGGAACACCCCCGGACCAGAGTCACTGGAACATTCCCGGAGCGGAGTCACTGGAACACTCCCGTAGCGGAGTCACTGGAACACTCCAGCAACGGAGTCAGTGGAACACTCCAGCAACGGAGTCAGTGGAACACTCCAGCAACGGAGTCAGTGGAACACTCCAGAACCAGAGTCAGTGGAACACTCCAGAACCAGAGTCAGTGGAACACTCCAGCAACGGAGTCAGTGGAACACTCCCATAGCGGAGTCAGTGGAACACTCCAGCAACGGAGTCAGTGGAACACTCCAGAACCAGAGTCAGTGGAACACTCCAGCAACGGAGTCAGTGGAACACTCCCATAGCGGAGTCAGTGGAACACTCCAGCAACGGAGTGAGTGGAACACTCCAGAACCAGAGTCAGTGGAACACTCCAGCAACGGAGTCAGTGGAACACTCCAGAACCAGAGTCAGTGGAACACTCCAGAACCAGAGTCAGTGGAACACTCCAGCAACGGAGTCAGTGGAACACTCCCATAGCGGAGTCAGTGGAACACTCCAGCAACGGAGTCAGTGGAACACTCCAGAACCAGAGTCAGTGGAACACTCCATCAACGGAGTCAGTGGAACACTCCCATAGCGGAGTCATTGGAACACTCCCGGAGCGGAGTCACTGGAACACTCCCATAGCGGAGTCACTGGAACACTCCCATAGCGGAGTCACTGGAACACTCCCGGAGTGGAGTCACTGGAACACTGCCGGACCGGAGTCACTGGAACACTCCCATAGCGGAGTCATTGGAACACTCCCGGACCGGAGTCATTGGAACACCCCCGGAGCGGAGTCACTGGAACACTCCCATAGCGGAGTCACTGGAACACTCCCATAGCGGAGTCACTGGAACACTCCCGGAGCGGAGTCACTGGAACACTGCCGGACCGGAGTCACTGGAACACTCCCATAGCGGAGTCATTGGAACACTCCCGGACCGGAGTCACTGGAACACTCCCATAGCGGAGTCATTGGAACACCCCCGGAGCGGAGTCACTGGAACACTCCCATAGCGGAGTCATTGGAACACTCCAGGACCGGAGTAATTGGAACACTCCCATAGCGGAGTCATTGGAACACTCCAGGACCGGAGTCACTGGAACACTCCCATAGCGGAGTCATTGGAACACTCTCGGACCAGAGTCACTGGAACACTCCCATAGCGGAGTCACTGGAACACTCTCGGACCAGAGTCATTGGAACACTCCCGGAGCGGAGTCACTGGAACACTCCCATAGCGGAGTCATTGGAACACTCCCGGAGCGGAGTCACTGGAACACTCGTGTAGCGGAGTCACGGGAACACTCCCGGACCGGAGTAATTGGAACACTCTCGGACCAGAGTCATTGGAACACTCCCGGAGCGGAGTCACTGGAACACTGCCGGAGCGGAGTCACTGGAACACTCCCGGAGCGGAGTCACTGGAACACTCCCATAGCGGAGTCACTGGGACACTCCCGGAGCGGAGTCACTGGAACACTGCCGGAGCGGGGTCACTGGAACACTCCCGGACCGGAGTAATTGGAACACTCTCGGACCAGAGTCATTGGAACACTCCCGGAGCGGAGTCACTGGAACACTGCCGGAGCGGAGTCACTGGAACACTCCCGGAGCGGAGTCACTGGAACACTGCCGGACCAGAGTCATTGGAACACTCCCGGAGCGGAGTCACTGGAACACTCCCATAGCGGAGTCATTGGAACACTCGTGTAGCGGAGTCACTGGAACACTCGTGTAGCGGAGTCACGGGAACACTCCCGGACCGGAGTAATTGGAACACTCTCGGACCAGAGTCATTGGAACACTCCCGGAGCGGAGTCACTGGAACACTGCCGGAGCGGAGTCACTGGAACACTCCCGGAGCGGAGTCACTGGAACACTCCCATAGCGGAGTCACTGGAACACTCCCGGAGCGGAGTCACTGGAACACTGCCGGAGCGGAGTCACTGGAACACTCCCGGACCGGAGTAATTGGAACACTCTCGGACCAGAGTCATTGGAACACTCCCGGAGCGGAGTCACTGGAACACTGCCGGAGCGGAGTCACTGGAACACTCCCGGAGCGGAGTCACTGGAACACTGCCGGAGCGGAGTCACTGGAACACTCCCGGACCGGAGTCACTGGATCACTCCCGCACCGGAGTCACTGGAACACTCCCGGAGCGGAGTCACTGGAACACTCCCGGACCGGAGTAATTGGAACACTCTCGGACCAGAGTCATTGGAACACTCCCGGAGCGGAGTCACTGGAACACTGCCGGAGCGGAGTCACTGGAACACTCCCATAGCGGAGTCATTGGAACACTCTCGGACCAGAGTCATTGGAACACTCCCGGAGCGGAGTCACTGGAACACTCCCATAGCGGAGTCATTGGAACACTCCCGGAGCGGAGTCACTGGAACACTCGTGTAGCGGAGTCACGGGAAGACTCCCGGACCGGAGTAATTGGAACACTCTCGGACCAGAGTCATTGGAACACTCCCGGAGCGGAGTCACTGGAACACTGCCGGAGCGGAGTCACTGGAACACTCCCGGAGCGGAGTCACTGGAACACTGCCGGAGCGGAGTCACTGGAACACTCCCGGACCGGAGTAATTGGAACACTCTCGGACCAGAGTCATTGGAACACTCCCGGAGCGGAGTCACTGGAACACTGCTGGAGCGGAGTCACTGGAACACTCCCGGAGCGGAGTCACTGGAACACTGCCGGAGCGGAGTCACTGGAACACTCCCGGACCGGAGTCACTGGATCACTCCCGCACCGGAGTCACTGGAACACTGCCGGAGCGGAGTCACTGGAACACTCCCGGACCGGAGTAATTGGAACACTCTCGGACCAGAGTCATTGGAACACTCCCGGAGCGGAGTCACTGGAACACTGCCGGAGCGGAGTCACTGGAACACTCCCATAGCGGAGTCACTGGAACACTCTCGGACCAGAGTCATTGGAACACTCCCGGAGCGGAGTCACTGGAACACTCCCATAGCGGAGTCATTGGAACACTCCCGGAGCGGAGTCACTGGAACACTCGTGTAGCGGAGTCACGGGAACACTCCCGGACCGGAGTAATTGGAACACTCTCGGACCAGAGTCATTGGAACACTCCCGGAGCGGAGTCACTGGAACACTGCCGGAGCGGAGTCACTGGAACACTCCCGGAGCGGAGTCACTGGAACACTCCCATAGCGGAGTCACTGGAACACTCCCGGAGCGGAGTCACTGGAACACTGCCGGAGCGGAGTCACTGGAACACTCCCGGACCGGAGTAATTGGAACACTCTCGGACCAGAGTCATTGGAACACTCCCGGAGCGGAGTCACTGGAACACTGCCGGAGCGGAGTCACTGGAACACTCCCGGAGCGGAGTCACTGGAACACTGCCGGAGCGGAGTCACTGGAACACTCCCGGACCGGAGTCACTGGATCACTCCCGCACCGGAGTCACTGGAACACCCCCGTGGCGGAGTCACTGGAACACTCCCGGACCGGAGTCATTGGAACACCCCCGTGGCGGAGTCACTGGAACACTCACGTGGCGGAGTCACTGGAACACTCGTGTAGCGGAGTCACGGGAACACTCGTGTAGCGGAGTCACTGGAACACTCCCGGACTGGAGTCACAGGAACACCCCCAAGACCGGAGTCATTGGAACACTCCCGGAGCGGAGTCACTGGAACACTCCCGGACCGGAGTCACTGGATCACTCCCGGACCGGAGTCACTGGATCACTCCCGGAGCGGAGTCACTGGAACGCCCCCGTGGCGGAGTCACTGGAACACTCCCGGACCGGAGTCATTGGAACACTCACGTGGCGGAGTCACTGGAACACTCACGTGGCGGAGTCACTGGAACACTCACGTGGCGGAGTCACTGGAACACTCACGTGGCGGAGTCACTGGAACACTCACGTGGCGGAGTCACTGGAACACTCACGTGGCGGAGTCACTGGAACACTCACGTGGCGGAGTCACTGGAACACTCACGTGGCGGAGTCACTGGAACACTCACGTGGCGGAGTCACTGGAACACTCACGTGGCGGAGTCACTGGAACACTCCCGGACCGGAGTCACTGGAACATTCCCGGAGCGGAGTCACTGGAACACCCCCGGACCAGAGTCACTGGAACATTCCCGGAGCGGAGTCACTGGAACACCCCCGGACCAGAGTCACTGGAACATTCCCGGAGCGGAGTCACTGGAACACTCCCGTAGCGGAGTCACTGGAACACTCCCGGACCGGAGTCACTGGGACACTCCCGGAGCGGAGTCACTGGAACACCACCGTGGCGGAGTCACTGGAACACCCCCATGGCGGAGTCACTGAAACACCCCCGTGGCGGAGTCACTGGAACACTCCCGGAGCGGAGTCACTGGAACACCCCCGTGGCGGAGTCACTGGAACACTCCCATGGCGGAGTCACTGGAACACTCCCATGGCGGAGTCACTGGAACACTCCCATAGCGGAGTCACTGGAACATTTCAGGAGCAGAGACACTGGAACATTCCCGCAGCGAAGTCACCGGAACACCCCCGATGCGGAGTCACCGGAACACTCCCGTGGCAGAGTCACTGGAACACTCCCGTAGCGGAGTCACTGGAACACTCCCGTAGCGGAGTCACTGGAACACTCCCAGAGCGGAGTCACTGGAACACTCACGTGGCGGAGTCACTGGAACACTCACGTGGCGGAGTCACTGGAACACTCACGTGGCGGAGTCACTGGAACACTCACGTGGCGGAGTCACTGGAACACTCACGTGGCGGAGTCACTGGAACACTCACGTGGCGGAGTCACTGGAACACTCACGTGGCGGAGTCACTGGAACACTCACGTGGCGGAGTCACTGGAACACTCACGTGGCGGAGTCACTGGAACACTCACGTGGCGGAGTCACTGGAACACTCACGTGGCGGAGTCACTGGAACACTCACGTGGCGGAGTCACTGGAACACTCACGTGGCGGAGTCACTGGAACACTCCCGGACCGGAGTCACTGGAACATTCCCGGAGCGGAGTCACTGGAACACCCCCGGACCAGAGTCACTGGAACACTCCCAGAGCGGAGTCAGTAGAACACTCCCAGAGCGGAGTCACTGGAACACTCCCAGAGCGGAGTCACTGGAACACTCCCAGAGCGGAGTCACTGGAACACTCCCAGAGCGGAGTCACTGGAACACTCCCAGAGCGGAGTCACTGGAACACTCCCAGAGCGGAGTCACTGGAACACTCCCAGAGCGGAGTCACTGGAACACTCCCAGAGCGGAGTCACTGGAACACTCCCAGAGCGGAGTCACTGGAACACTCCCAGAGCGGAGTCACTGGAACACTCCCGTAGCAGTCACTGGAACACTCCCGTAGCGGAGTCACTGGAACACTCCCGTGGCGGAGTCACTGGAACATTCCAGGAGCAGAGACACTGGACCATTCCCGTAGCGAAGTCACTGGAACACTCCCGTGGCGGAGTCACTGGAACACTCCCGTGGCGGAGTCACTGGAACACTCCCGGAGCGGAGTCACTGGAACATTCCCGTAGCGGAGTCACTGGAACATTCCAGGACCAGAGACACTGGAACATTCCCGTAGCGAAGTCACTGGAACACTCCCGGACCGGAGTCACTGGAACACTCGTGTAGCAGAGTCACTGGAACACTCCCGGAGCGGAGTCACTGGAACACTCCCGGAGCGGAGTCACTGGAACACTCCCGGAGCGGAGTCACTGGAACACCCCCGTAGCGGAGTCACTGGAACACTCCCAGAGCGGAGTCACTGGAACACTCCCGTAGCGGAGTCACTGGAACACTCCGTAGCGGAGTCACTGGAACACTCCCGTAGCGGAGTCACTGGAACACTCCCGTAGCGGAGTCACTGGAACATTCCAGGACCAGAGACACTGGAACATTCCCGTAGCGAAGTCACTGGAACACTCCCAGACCGGAGTCACTGGAACACTCGTGTAGCGGAGTCACGGGAACACTCCCGGACCGGAGTCACTGGAACATTCCCGGAGCGGAGTCACTGGAACATTCCCGGAGTGGAGTCACTGGAACACTCTCGTAGCGGAGTCACTGCAACACTCCCGGAGCTGAGTCACTGGAACACTCCCGGAGCGGAGTCACTGGAACACTCCCGGAGCGGAGTCACTGGAACACTCCCGGAGCGGAGTCACTGGAACACTCCCGGAGCGGAGTCACTGGAACACTCCCGGAGCTGAGTCACTGGAACATTCCCGGAGCGGAGTCACTGGAACACTCCCGTAGCGGAGTCACTGGAACACTCCCGGAGCTGAGTCACTGGAACACTCCCGGAGCGGGTTCACTATGCACTCCCGGAGCGAGGTCACTGGAACACTCCCGGAGCGGGGTCACTGGAACACCCCCGGAGCTGTGTCACTGGAATACTCCCGGAGCGGAGTCACTGGAACACTCCCGGAGCGGAGTCACTGGAACACTCCCGCAGCGGAGTCACTGGAACACACCCGGAGCGGAGTCACTGGAACACTCCCGGAGCGGAGTCACTGGAACACTCCCGGAACGGAGTCACTGGAACACTCCCGGAGCAGAGTCACTGGAACACTCCCGGAGCTGAGTCACTGGAACACTCCCGGAGCTGAGTCACTGGAACACTCCCGGAGCGGGTTCACTATGCACTCCCGGACCTGTGTCACTGGAACATTCCCTGAGCGGAGTCACTGGAACGCTCCCGGAGCTGTGTCACTGGAACACTCCCGGAGCTGAGTCACTGGAACACTCCCGGAGCGGGTTCACTACGCACTACCGGAGCAAGGTCACTGGAACACTCCCGGAGCGGGGTCACTGAAACATTCCCTGAATGTTTAGTGAGTGTAGTTTATTGAGGACAGTTAGAGGTACCGTTTTAAAAAAAAATTTGTAATGCATGTCCCTGTTTTGACATAGCGCCACTTAGAATGTTAAGTTATGGTCAGTGCAGAGGCCATGGAAGAGTGCTCCCCGGGTCAGGGAATGAAGACAATGCAGTTATGTGATCCTTCATGCTTCGCGTTAGGGATCACAAGGAGGAAGTGTTACCACCTGGGTTGGCCACTTCCCGACTTAAAATGGAGAACCGCAAAGACTGAAGGGAAATTCAGCCAACACAGGCAAAGACTAGCAAGTACAGAAATCATGTGTATTGAAACCTGTAAAAAAGCAAGACAGCACTGAAACCAGCAGCCATCTGCATAGTAATGAGCAATTCCAGGGCACAATTGCAACAGTTAAGGTGAATAAAGCCAAGCCAGACTCCTCGGCGCCAGCAGGAGCCAAGACAAACAAAGGCCAACGGACATTTAGGGACCGCCCAGCGATCAGGGAACTCCAGTATTGGAGAAATCGATCCAAATGATCGGAACGCAGTCCAATCATTTGGAACCAGGTACGGGGTCTGCCCCGAAGGACGGGAAGCCCCTGGGGACTATAAAGTAAAGCCCCCAAGTTCAAATCGTCCTTCTTGGCAGGGTCACTCGACAACGCAAATCAACCCCTGAGAGTGAACTGCCCAGCTGCTGCACCAACCAAGTAAGTCTCCAATCAATGCTCGCTACGAGAAAATGAAATGAAATGAAATGAAAAATGAATGAAATGAAAATCGCTTATTGTCACAAGTAGGCTTCAAATGAAGTTACTGTGAAAAGCCCCTAGTCGCCACATTCCGGTGCCTGTTCGGGGAGGCTGGTACGGGAATTGAACCGTGCTGCTGGCCTGCCTTGGTCTGCTTTAAAAGCCAGCTATTTAGCCCAGTGTGCTAACATAGGCGCTCCTAGCTGCAAGTCCATACCAGCTTTTGAATCCTGCAGACTCAGGACCTGAACGAAAGGCCATTTGTTCCCCTGACCTGATGGGCTAATTCCGAAGGTAAGTATAGGCCTTTTAGTGATAGGAATAGTCTAGAAAGTAGAGCTTATGCATGAGTAGTGATTTACTGTGTATAATAAAGGTGTTTTGATTTGAATCTTACTAATTGGTGTGTTGAGTTATTGATCATTACTTGAACTTGAATCTCGTGGCGGTATAAAGATACCTGGCGGGAAAAAAAACAAAAACATGAGGGAGTCACACATGGTGACAAATTATAAAGGGAGAATTGGCACTAAAAGACAGACATACTAACGCACGAGATATTAACCAAGATAGTAACAGACACTATGCTTGATCCATAGAACCCCAGAAGCTCCAGGAAAAGAGACAAAATGGAAAGGAAGAGACAAAAAGAGAAAGAAGAAGAACAATGAGGACATCCTCCGTGTTGATCACCACCATTATGATGTGTTTTCGGTTGCGCGCGAACCCCCTGACCCCAACCCCCCCCCGGCCGTTAATGATTCACCTCCCCATAGCACCCAGAGCCCAGTAACAGGCAACACCACACCATCATGGTGTGATAAGCTCATAACATGGCACTCCCTTTCCTACGTAGTCGAATCCCTTTTAGTGTTGGCGATTCTCTGCAGCATCGTGCAGACTATCCGCATGAGGAAATGGCGAAGGAGAGCCTACCGCGCTCGCACCCCGGTATACAGAATGAGATCCCCTATTTTCGGTTTTCACCAGGCCCCCGAACCCCTTGATCTACAATAAAGACCATTTGTGTTGCATCTTTTGTAAATAAAGAAATGGAAATATTGTAATATTGTACCCCCCTGTGCTTGACTGCCAAGCCAGGAAAAATGTAAATGCTGCTATTATTTTGTATTGTTTAGGAAGTTAATATGACTGAATGTTTAGTGAGTGTAGTTTATTGAGGACAGTTAGAGGTACCGTTTAAAAAAAATTTGTAATGCATGTCCCTGTTTTGACATAGCGCCACTTAGAATGTTAAATAAAAATTTTCATTGCATAGTTATGGTCAGTGAAGAGGCCATGGAAGAGTGCTCCCCGGGTCAGGGAATGAAGACAACGCAGTTATGTGATCCTTCATGCTTCGCGTTAGGGATCACAAGGAGGAAGTGTAGCCACCTGGGTTGGCCACTTCCCGACTCAAAATGGAGAACCGCAAAGACTTAAGGGAAATTCAGCCAACACAGGCAAAGACTAGCAAGTACAGAAATCATGTGCATTGAAACCTGTAAAAAACCAGACAGCACTGAAACCAGCAGCCATCTGCATAGTAATGAGCAATTCCAGGGCACAATTGCAACAGTTAAGGTGAATAAAGCCAAACCAGACTCATCGGCGCCAGCAGGAGCCAAGACAAAGGAAGACCAACGGACATTTAGGGACCGCCCAGCGATCAGGGAACAACTCCAGAATTGGAGAAATCGATCCAAATGATCGGAACGCAGTCTCATCATTTGAAACCAGGTACAGGGTCCGCCCCGAAGGGTGGGAAGCCCCTGGGGACTATAAAGTAAAGCCCCCAAGTTCAAATCGTCCTTCTTGGCAGGGTCACTCAACAACGCAAATCAACCAGAGAGTGAACTGCCCGAGCGGCCACGCCAACCAAGTAAGTCTCCAGTCAACGCTCGCTATGAGATAGGCGCTCCTAGCTACAAGTCCATACCAGCTTTTGAATCCTGCAGACTCAGACCTGAACGAAAGGCCATTTGTTCCCCTGACCTGATGGGCTAATTCCGAAGCTAAGTATAGGCCTTTTAGTGATAGGAATAGTCTAGAAAGTAGAGTTTATGCATGAGTAGTGATTTACTGTGTATAATAAATGTGTTTTGATTTGAATCTTACTAATTGGTGTGTTGAGTTATTGATCATTACTTGAACCTCGTGGCGGTATCATAAAGATACCTGGCGACTCTAGAGCAAAGGTTAAACAGAGCAAATTACGATTTAAGAGCCAACCAAAAGTTAGCACCAGGAGTTTGCACTTTCTCCCCGTGTCTGTGTGGGTTTCGCCCCCACAACCCAAAAGATGTGCAGAGTAGGTGGATTGGCCACGCTAAATTGCCCCTTAATTGGAAAAAAGGAATTGGGTACACTACATTTTTTTTTTAAACGTCTCTGGAGTAGGAATTGAATCCTCAATCCCCCAAAGAATGGGAGAGTGCTGCCGCCCTCCCCAATCCTGCCTGGGGGCGTTGTGAGCTTCGCCTCCAGTACAGGACACCGAGGATACCTGTGCTGTGTAAGCTTGTACCTGCACCCACTGCCATGGTTACACTCACCTGTGTCCCTGAGCCCAGCAAGGATCTTAGTGAAGACACCTAGGTGCGATTTTCCATCTGGATGTGTGATGAGAACGTCCACATCCCCACAGGTGAGTTTCCCACGTCGATAGGAACCACAGGCCAAAGCAATCAGGGTCGGATTAATCGAGTGAGCCATGTCACTCACCTGGCAACACAGGAAAGAATGACTGATAATGACCAACACTGGATCCCAGCTCATCCTCCCTCCCTCCTACACTGAATCCCAGCTCATCCCTCTCTCCCCTCCTCCTACACTGGATTCCAGCTCATCCCTCTCTCCCCTCCTCCTACACTGGATTCCAGCTCATCCCTCCCTCCCCTCCTCCTACACTGGATTCCAGATCATCTCTCTCCCCCCTCCTCCTACACTGGATCACAGCTCATCCCTCTCTCTCCTCCTTCGACACTGGATTACAATTCATTCCCCTTTCCATTCTCAGTTCTTTCTCCATCCCCAACCTTGCGGCATTCTCTCTCTCTCCCCTCTGCCTCATGATCTTCTTTCCTTCTGTTAGAAGCTTCTTAACTCATTTAATGCACAGGTTTTGCAGTGAAGCCATTGATTGTAACTGCATTGTCAGGCATCAGAGCTGGAAGGATCTTGACAGTTTCCGTCAAATTGAGCTAATCCGTTTGACCCACAGATAAAACGGTATAATCCTGTTAATCCCTTTCTCAGCTCCTTACAGCCTCAATAGGGTCGCAGTCATTGCTGTGAGTAATCCTATCACTGAACAATGGGCTTTGCTCCCCCCAAAATGACAACAGTTGGGTCCTCTGATTGATTTGAGAGCTAAAGTTGGTGCTCTCTCCCTACAATCCAGGATAGGAGGCCCAATCCCTATTTATGTGGCACAATGAAACGGGAATGAATGGCAGACTGCACATCTTCCCTCTCCCACAGAGTCGCATTCCTCGGGTTTGACACTGTGCTGGGTGCCACGGTTTTGAGCTGCTCGTTGTTCCCGTGACAACTGTTGGGGACAGCTGTGCATGTGGGGGTGTGCTCAGCAGGAACTGTCCATCAAGAGTACAGTGTACATCTCTATCACAGCCAGCCTTTAATCTTGCAGGCAGATTCCGGTTCGCCTGGGTTCCCTACCAAATTCTCTTTAAACCCTGGGATTCTGACCTGTTCTTGTATCACGTGTCTTGTGGCAGGAAATGGCACATTTGCCTCCACTGCAACAGTGACTACACTTCAACAACAGTTTGAACTTACATAGCACCCTAACCGAGCAGAAAGGTCCCCAGAGGCTTCCCAGGAGCACTAGCAACAAAATTTGATACCGATCCAGAAACTGACATTTGGACAGATGTCCAAATGCTTGGTCAGAGTGGTAGGTTTTAAGAAATGTCTGGAGGAGGAGAAGGAAGTAGAGAGTGGGGCAGTTTAGGGATTTTGGAGAATCCCGGCATATCTGCCAGTGTGGTGCGCGTACCAAGTGCCATGCAAAACAAACGAGAGAGCCGTTGATGAGGCACGACAGCCCTGACAGACAGACCATGGGTGAAGCTGGAAGTAGACCTCATCGCTCCACCAGGAACAGATTATTCTGTCACTGTAAACTATTTGAAAGCGCACTTCAGTCGTTATGGCATTCCAGACATTGTGATGAGTGACAATGGCCCTCAGTTCAGGAGTAAAGAATTCAGCAGCTTCCCAAAGGATTGGGAATTTCAACACTATACATCATCTCTGCACTATCCTCAGTCAAATGGAAAAGCTGAGGTGCAGTGAAAATTGCCAAAGAATCAAGGCAATTCTCGAGTGGAGAAACACATCGATGGAAGGCATGGAAAGTAGTCCAGTCCAAAGACTAACATCACGCTGCGCATAAACTACTTTTCCAATAGCAAAAAAAGACTCCAAAGCCAGTAGTAATAGGAATGAGTGGAAAGAATCAAGGTGAAACGGCAGACAAATTTCATTTTGACAATACTGCCAAATCATTGCCAGAGTTGAGCATTGGAGAGTCAGTCATGGTACAAACCTTAATTGCTCTTAACAGGTGTCAGCCCACATAGCAACTTGGGACATGCGTGGAGCAGTTGTCAGCTCGACCGTACGTGGTGGAAGTGAATAATCAAACATACTGGCACAACCACAGTATATACAACAACCAGACAGGCTGTTCCTGCAGGCAACCAATCAAGAAGATAGGGTCTCATCTGCTGCACAGAGTACAGAATGACCATCAGTTCCAAAGATCAATTGGTCCGCAAAAACAGAAACGGAACAATTTGTGCAAAATATTTGCAGAGACTTAACGAGAATAATGAACAGCTTATTAATGCAGCTTTGATATAGTGGGTAACTCACAGTTACGTGTGATAATGCATGCAAATTTGTCTTTTGTTTCTTATGGAAGGGGGGAGGATGCCTGGGTTGTGAAATGCAACCGTTACTGAGTGTCCGTAGTCATGTGACCCCAACCATGAGGGAATGTCTGGGGGCAGCCATGATACATTCAGTTCAATAAAGACGCTACAATGAACTGGTAACACAGATGATAAACATGGAAATCAATGTTTCTACAGAAACCTCCCCCCCCCCCCCCCCCCCCCCCCCCACATTCTTGCATTGTTAGCGTGACTCAGTGTGTCAGACAATAGATTATGTTGAAGGGAGGGACTGCTGTTACATCGCTAAATGTAAGTCACCCTGCCATACTACCAGCAACGAGGGGCATTTGTTTTTAATTATAACTGATGGTGTGGGTAAAGTTGGCAAGGTCATTCATTTTTAAAAAAATTTAGAGTACCCAATTTTTTTTTCCAATTAAGAGGCAATTTAGTGTGGCCAATCCACCGAACCTGCACATCTTTGGGTTGTGGGGGTGAGATCCATGCAGACACGGGAAGAATGTGCAAACTCCAGACGGACAGTGACCCAGGGCCGGGATTGAACCCAGGTGCTCAGTGCCGTAGGCAGCAGTGCAAACCACTGCGCCACCGTGCTGCCAAGCTAGGCCATTCATGACCAAATCTAATTTGCTTTGAGGAGTCAACAAAGAACAGGAACAGGCTCTTCGGCCCACCAAGCCTGTGCCACCGATCATGCCTGTCTAAACTAAAACCTTCCAGGGTCCGTATCCCTCTATTCCCATCCTAGCCATGTACTCACCAATATGCCTTTTGGACGCCTCTATCGTATTTGCTTCCACCACCTCCCATGGCCGTGCGGTCCAGGCCTATTGATGAGCTTCTCTGTATATTTATAGCCATTGTTTGTACCATTGAAAAGGGTGTGGGGCCATTTCAATGGGTTTTAAGGGAATGGGCAGAGGTGAAAGATATATTTCCTTGAAAAGATTCCTGAACTGGTTTGGATTTATAAAAATCTTGCATGTTTATTATTTCAGATTTATTAAAACCAGATTCACAACTGGCCATGGTGGAATCTGAAGTCCACGTCTATATTTTCACATCCCCGATCATGGTCTTGCATCCCAATTCCACTCCTGCATTCCAGTATTGCTCTCAAACATCCACTAGCCCGAAAAATCCGCAATCCCTCCCAGAACATCCTCAAATCCCACCCTGCATGCCTAGATCCCACTTCACATCATCAAATCCTGTTCCCACATCCACAGATCCCAGTTAATCTTGTCCAAATATTACCAAACATAGCACATGCAACCTTTCAACTGTGAGAGCGGAGAAAATCAGAGGTTGCATTTGTCGGTAGGTGCGCGGCAGAATATGTGGACAGTTCTTTCACAGAGTGGGAACAGGGAAGATGGGCCGAATGGTCTCTTTCATCGCTGTAAAATTCTATGACTCTCTCCAGAGGATGCCTTCTCTCCTCCGTCCCCATTAGACTGAATTACTATTGTGAAATAGTAGCACCTACACCTTGTAAACAGAACCACAAAGTACTCACAGTTTTTTCAATCTCTGCAGCCTCATCCCTGGGCATTCGGTCCAGGAAATCGTGGTAGTGTTTGAGGCCTATCGTCTGCTGCTTAGTGAGACTAGCTTTCGTGTGAATATCATCCAAAGTTCTGAATCCCTGTAAAACATGTCAAAGTACGAAAGCTTTGCAATGTGACGTGCAGGACAATTATAGGACTTCTTTCTTTTTACCAGAAGGAGAGTATGTTGAACAGATTACCATCCAAAGAGGTGGAATTAGACAGGACTCATCAACAAATGAGATTATCAGAACTTCAGAAGGGAATGCTGTGGATAGGTAAACTGATAGCTCATGGTTCTCTATCTGTTTGCATGTTTTAAAGCATTTCTGTAGCACTTTTCATGACCTCAGGAAGTGCCAAAGTTCTTCACAGCCAATGAAGTACTTCTCAATTGTAGTCACAGTTGTTATGTAAATGTTAGCAAAGGCAATGGAGACTCACTGTTGCTGGTGTGAACATCCTGAGGTTAGAGAGAGGAAATTCTTTTGAGGGTAAAAAAAGAAATCAACCAGTGTTCCTGCTCCTGCGCAGGATGAAATGGTTGCTTGTGGATGAGGACAAGGATTGACGAGGGACTGTGAGCCAGTGCCTCCTGTGCAGCTGAAGACCATAAGACATAGGAGCAGAATTCGGCAACTCAGCCCATCGAGTCTGCTCCGCCATTCAATCATGGCTGATATTTTTCTCATTCCCATTCTCCTGCCTTCTCACCCATAACCCCAGATCCCCTTATTAAACAAGAACCTATCTATCTCTGTCTTAAAGACACTCAGTAATTTGGCCTCCACAGCCTTCTGCGGCAAAGAGTTCACAGATTCACCACCCTCTGGCTGAAGAAATTCCTCCTCATCTCTGTTTTAAAGGATCGTCACTTAAGTCTGAGATTGTGTCTTCTGCTTCTAGTTTTTCCTACAAGTGGAAGCATCCTCTCCACGTCCACTCTATCCAGGCCTCGCAGTATCCTGTAAATTTCAATAAGATTCCCCCCTCATCCTTCTAAACTCCAACGAGTACAGACCCAGAGTCCTCAACCGTTCCTCATATGACAAGCTCTTCATTCCAGGGATCAGGGGCGGGATTTGCTGCTGTCATGCCAGTCCCACCGGTGTGAATCAAACCACCTATCTTACCGGCGGGATTAGCGGCGCGGACGGGCTCCGGGGTCCTGGGGGGACGCAGGGCGATCTGGCCCACCGATCTGCGGGCGGGCCTGTGCCGTGGGGGCACTCTTTTCTTTCCGCCTCGGCCATAGCCTCCGCGATGGCCGATGCAGAAGTGACCGACCCTCCTGCGCATGCATGACGTCAGCAGCCGCTGACCCTCCCGCGCATGTGCGGACTTCCGCCAACCGACAGAGTCCCTTCGGCCCCGACTGGCGTGGCGCCAAAGGCCTTTCCCGCCGGCTGGCAGCGCGCCAACCACTCCGGCGCGGGCCTAGCCCCTCAAGGTGAGGGCTTGGCCCCTAAAGGTGCGGGGAAATCCGCACCTTTGGGGCGGCCCGACGCCGGAGTGGTTCACACCACTCCATCCCGCCGGGGAGGGGAGAATCCCGGCCCATACTTGTGAACCTCCTCTGGACCCTTTCCAAGGCCAGCACATCCTTCCTTAGATATGGGGCCCAGAACTGCTCACAATTCTCCAAATGGGGTCTGACCAGAGTCTTAATACAGCCTCAGAAGTACATCACTTGTCTTGTGTTCTAGCCCTCTCGACATGAAGGCTAACATTGCCTTTGCCTTCCTAACTGCCGACTGAACCTGCACGTTAACCTTAAGAGAATCTTGAACAAGGACTCCCAAGTCCCTTGTGCTTCCGATTTCCTAAGCAGCTCCCCAGGGAGAACCAGTAACTTTGGGAAAAGGTGAGGGAGGGACAATGGAGAAAAGTCACATTCAGCTTGGTGTGGCGAAACAGGAAATAGGACAACTTTATTTCCTGCTATGTGGGTGATGCTCTGCCGGATTTCCCTGTATTTCAATATCTCCCTACATTGGGAACGGTGCAAGTGGGAATCACCACATCCACGGAGCATGTGGGAATCACCACATCCAAGCACTTCATGCTGCACAGTGACAGACCAGCACTGCTCTCCAACAAAGACAAAGGCTAGTATAAGTGCATTAAATTGCCACTGAAACAGGAAATCCCCAGGAATCCCGGCCAACATTCCCCCTCACAATAGGAATTCCCTATACATTTACATTGCATCACTTCACAGTAATCTATACTATATGAAGCACTCACTGTGCGATGTTCTGACCAGGTAGAACAGAAATGCCAGGCTTTGGTGTAGCATGCAGCAACCTGGAGCTGGCTTTCTGGAGGTGCAGGAGACCATGAAGACAACAGTAAACTCAAAGAATATAAAACACTGCAAAACCAGCATCCCACCTGTTGGTACCACATCTGGGCTGTCTTCACACCAGCTCCCCAGATATTCGAGAAGGTCTCCAGCACTGGCACACTCTCATTGATGTAGTCAAGCTTGCGCAGGTGCCCACTCTGTAGTATCTCTCTGATTTTCTCAGCCATGCTTTTGCCGATGCCAGGGATCTTGCAGGCTTCCTGAGAATGGCAGAGAAGCAGCTCAAAAGTAAGTTTGCACACAAATCAAGCCAAGTCTTTAAGATTGTGATAAAAGTGAACGGAAACATACTTCCCAGCAATCAACTATACAGTCTGTACAGATGTTTCTCCTCCCCCCCCCCAATCACCCACCCACCACCGACACATAGCTCCTCAAACACGGTCACAAACATCCCCCACCTTTTCTCAAACTCCCCCCGCTGAGTTCCTTAACTCATACTTTATCTTCTTTAACCGCAGGAAGTCGCACAGGTCACGCAACCATGCTGCTGTCCCTGGTGGCGATGCCGACCGCCACTCCAGCAAAATTTGTCGCCGTGCAATCAGAGAGGCGAAGGCCACAACATCAGCCTTTCTCCTCTCCATGAGCTCCGGCTTCTCTGAAACCCCAAATATCGCCACCAAAGGGTCCGGGTCCACCGCCTCCTCCACTATCCTGGCTAAGACCGCAAACACTCCCGCCCAGAATCTTCCCAATTTTTAGCAACCCCAAAACATGTGCGCGTGATTCCCTGGCCTCCGCCCACACCCCTCAAACTCATCTGCTACCCACTGAAAGAACCCACTCCAAAATCAAGAAATTATGCTGAATCTTTTTACAACACTTGGGCCCCAGCTAAATTGTGGCCAATTCTGGGTGCCATTCTTGAAGAAAGTTGGCAACCTTGTGGAGGGTTTGAGGAGATTTACTAGAATTATACCAGGGACGAGGGACTTGTTATGTGGAGAGACTGGGGTTGTTTTTAATATTGTTCAGGGAGTGTGGGCATTGTTGATGAGGCCAGCTTTATTATCTATCCCTAATGTCCCTCGAGAAGGTGGTGGTGAGCGCCGCCTTCAGCTGCTAAATTCCTGTGGTGTAGGTACCCCCACAGTGTTGTTAAGGATTTTAACTCAGTGACAATGGCGGAAATGCGAAATATTTCTAGGTCAGGATGGTGTATGGCTTGGAGGGGAACTTACAGATGGTGCTGTTCACATGAGTCTGCTGCCCTTGTCCTTCTAAGTTTGGAAGGTGCTGTCGAAGGAGTCTTGATGAGTATCTGCAGTGCATCTTGTAGATGGTACACACGGCTGCCACTATTCATCAATGATGGAGGGAGTGACAATCAAGCTGACTGCTTTGTCCCGGACAATGTTGAGCTGCTTGAGTTTTGTTGTTGCTGCACTCATCCAGGCAAGTGGGGAGTATTCCATCACATTCCTGACTTGTGCCTTGTAGATGGTGGAGTCAGGAGATGTGTTTGGAAAGTCAAAACGCAATCCATCAGAGTCAACATGGTTTTATGAAGGGCAAATTGTGTTTGATGAATTGGTTTCAGTTCTTTGAAGATGTAACAAGCCTAGTGGATAATTTGGATCCTGTAAATGTAGTCTGGACTTCCAGAAGGCATTTGATAAGGTGCCGCACAAAAGGTTAGTACACAAGGTAAGATCACATGGGTTAGGGGTAATTTATTAGCTTGGATAGAATCACTGGATAACTGACAGAAAGCAGAGAGTGGATAAATGTGTCTTTTTCTGGTTGGCAGATGTAACTAGTGGGGTGCCACAGGGTTTGGCTCTCGGGCCCCAGCTATTTACAATCTATATTAATGACTTGGATTCAGGGATAGAAGTTACGATGAGTTAATTTTGAAGATGACACTAAAATAGGTGGAATAATAAGTTGCAATGAGGAAATAAGAAATTTACAAATGGATATAGATGTGTTAGGTGAGTTGGCCAAAATGTGGCAAATAGAGTTTAACGTGACAAGTGTGAGGTTATCCATTTTGGTCAGAAAAAATGGAAAGGTAACTTATTATCTAAATGGAGAGAATCTCGGGGCAGCACGGCGGTGCAGTGGTTAGCACTGCTGCCTCACAGCGCCAAGGACCCAGGTTCGATCCCGGCTCTGGGTCACTGTCCATGTGGAGTTTGCACATTCTCCCCGTGTTTGCGTGAGTTTTACCCCCACAACCCAAAGATGTGCAGGGTAGGTGGATTGGTCATTGGGTACTCTAAATTTATTAAAAACATATAAATGGAGAGAATCTCCAGAGTGCTTCAGTGCAGAGGGATCTGGGTGTCCTCATGCGTGAATTGCAGGAAATTAGTATGCAGGTACAGCAGGCAATATGGAAGACAAATGGAATTTTGACATCAATAACTAAAGGAATAGAGTATAAAAGTAGGAAAGTGTTTCTCCAATTGGACAGATATTGGTGAGACGGCAGCTGGAATATTGTGTACAGTTTTGGTCCCCTTATGTGAGGAGGGATACAGTTGCATTAGAGGCAGTTCTTTTCTTTAATTCATTTATGGGATGTGGGTATCACTGGCTAGGCCAGCATTTATTGCCCATCCCTAGTTGCCCTTCAGAAGATGGTGGTGAGCTGCCTTCTTGAACCGCTGCAATCGCGGAGATTTGGTTCATCCACAGTGCTGTTAGGGAGGGAGTTCCAGGATGTTGCCCCAGCGACAGTGAAGGAACAGCGAGATATTTCCAAGTCAGGATGGTGAGTGACTTGGAGGAGAACCTCCAGGTGTTGGTGTTCCCAGGTATCTGCTGCTCTTGTCCTTTGAGATGGTAGTGGCCGTGAGTTTGGAAGGCGCTGCCTAAGGAACGTTGGCGAGTTCCTACAGCGTATCTTGAAGATGGTACACACGGCTGCTACTGTTCGTTGGTGGTGGAGGGATTGAATGTTTGTGGAAAGGAGAGCAATCAAGCGGGCTGGTTTGTCCTGGATGGTGTTGTTGGAGCTGTATTCACCTAGGCAAGTGGAGGGTATTCCATTAGACTCCTGACTTGTGCCTTGTAGATGATGGACAGGCTTTGGGGGGTGAGGAGGTGAGTTACTCTCCGCAGGATTCCTAGCCTTTCACCTGCACTGGTAACCACAGTATTAATATGGCTAGTCCAGTTCAGTTTCTGACCCCCCCCAGGATGTTAATTGTGGGGATTCAGGGGCAGCACGGTGGCACAGTGGTTAGCATTCCTGCCTCACGGCACCGAGGTCCCAGGTTCGATCCCGGCTCTGGGTCTCTGTCCGTGTGGAGTTTGCACATTCTCCCCGTGTTTGCGTGTGTTTCGGCCCCACAGTCCAAAGATGCGCAGGTTAGGTGGATTGGCCACGCTAAATTGCCCCTTAATTGGAAAAAATGAATTGGGTACTATGAATTTAAAAAAACAATTGTGGGGATTCAGCGATGGTAATGCCATTGACTGTCAAGGGGGTGATGGTTTAATTCTCTCTTGTAGGAGATGGTCATTGCCTGGTACTTGTGTGGCACGAATGTAAAATGCCGCTTGTCAGCCCAAGCCTGGATATTGTCCAGGTCTTGCTGCATTTGGACATGGACTGCTTCATTATGAGGAGTTGCGAATGGTGCTGAACATTGTGCAGTCATCTGCGTACATCTCCACGTCTGGCCTTATGATGGAAGGAAGGTCATTGATGAAGCAGCTGAAGATGGCTGGGCCTAAGACACTACCCTGAGGAAATCTGCAGTGATGTCCAGAAGCTGAGATGATTGACCTCCAACCACAACCATCTCCCTTTGTGCCAAGTATAACTCTAACCAGCAGACAGTTTTTCCCTGATTCCCATTGACTCAAGTTTTGCTATGGCGCACTGATGGCACACTCGGTCACATGCCGCCTTGATGTCAAGGCAGCACGGTGGCAGTGGTTAGCATTCCTGCATCAGGGCGCCAAGGTCCCAGGTTTGATCCCGGCCCTGTGTGGAGTTTGCACATTCACTCTCACCTCATCTCTGGCATTCAGCTCTTTTGTCCATATTTAAACCAAGGCTGTAATGAGGTCAGGAGCTGAGTGACCCTGGCGGAACCCAAACTGAGCTTCCGTGAGCAGGTTATTGCTGAGTAAGTGCTGCTTGATAGCACTGTTGATGATTCCCTCCATCATGATGGAGAGTAAGCTGATAGGGCAGTAATTGACTGGATTGGATTTGTCCTGTTTCTTGGGTACAGGACACACTTGGGCAATTTTCCACATTGCCGGGTAGATGCCAGTGCTGTAGCTGTGCTAGAATAGCTTGGCTAGGGGTGCGGCAAGTTCTGGAGCACAGGTCTTCAGTAGTATTGCCAGAATATTGTAGGGGCCCATAGCCTTTGCAGTATCTAGTGCCTTCAGTCGTTTCTTGATATCACGTGGAGTGAATCATATTGGCTGAAGACCGACATCTGTGATGCTGGGAACCCCAGGAGGAGACGGAGATAGATCATCCACTCGGCACTTTTGGCTGAAGATTGTTGTAAATGTCCTTTACACATATGTGCTGGGCTCCTCCATCATTGAGGAGCCTCCTCCTCCAGTGAGCTGTTTAATCAATGCATACTTCCCAACTCAATTTAAGATTACTAGTAAAAAGCGCATTTAATAGATTAAATTCTGAAGGGTTTTTGATAGAGTGAGCATGTCCTCGAACTGGAAATTCAGTGACGAAAGGAAAGGAGTCATCAATTTACATTTGTCATTAAGAGTAATGGGAAAGGCTAGGACAAATGTCTTTACAATGCTATTGCAGCTTGAAATGCCGCTGGGAGTGGGTGAGGCAGTGACACTAGCACCTCTTAAAGAGGGAATCAGGCAAAAAGCAAAATTGGAACAATTGAGATCAATTTAACATGAGATCAATGGACGGTAACATCGGTTTCCCGGTGGGAAGATCAGGATAAATCTACCCTGTGTGTATTCCAAACAGACATTCCTCCACTTGGGGAGGGAAGAGAAAGAATGGGCAGAGATTTTACCTGAAAGGAAGCCACTGGCTTCTGGTAACTTTTCAGGGCGTTAATGGCCTTGGCGTATCCCAGCGCTCTCCACTTGTCACCTTGATATGTATAAGCAGCCGACAGCACCTCCAGGATGTCTGTGATGGGTTTGTTGTGGTTTTGCATCTTACTTTCGGATGAGCGAGCACACACCCACTTGCCACTGACAGCTGATTCACTCGGATTAGACACACTGGGAGAATGGCTGTTCCCAGAGATCAGTGCTTGCAGGTCATGCTCAGAGATTCCGTCATCCTCAACGTCACTTCCACCTTCACCGTCATCTTCCGATAACTAGGGAGACATTACAGAGAGCATTCAGTCAAAGGAGTGAATATTCCTACAAAACATCACATTTTGAGCTAGCCATCTCCCGACACTTAGAACATAGAATTTACAGTGCGGAGGGAGGCCATTCAGCCCATCTAGTCTGCACAGGCCCATAGAAAGATCACCCTATCTAAGCCCACACCTCCACCCTATCCCCGTAACCCAGTAACCCCATCTAACCTTTTGGACACTAAGGGCAATTTAGCATGGCCAATCCACGTAACCTGCACACTTTTGGACTGTGGGAGGAAACTGGAGCACCCGGAGGAAACCCACGCACACACGTGGAGAACGTGCAGACTCTGCACAGACAGTGACACATGTTGGGAATCAAACCTGGGACCCTGGAGCTGTGAAACAACTGCGCTAACCACTATGCTTGGTTCAGTTTGTAAATGTAGAAGAAAGATTTGCATTTCTATAGCACCTTTCACAACCTCAGGACACTCCAAAATGCTTCATAGCAAATTGGTACTTTTAAAGTGTAGCAACTGTTGTAATGTAGGAAATATGGAAGCCAATTTGTACCTGCACCAAATCCCACAACAGCAAAACCATATTGATCAGACACTCTGTTTTAGTGATGTTCATTGGGATAAAAATTATTCAGCTGCTCTTCTTCCAAACAGTGGCCATGAGAACATTTATATCCACCTGACAGGGTACATGAGGCCTCAGGTTATTGTCTCAGCTCAAAGATGAAACTCTCTCAGTACCAGCTCTCTGACAGTATGGGGCTCCCTGGGTCCTGGCCATCCGCACTGACAGTAAAGCATTCTCTCAGTACTGACCTGAAATTGCAGCATTATCTCATGACTGCCCCTCAGACAGTGCAGTGCTGGCCCAATACTGCCTCTCATTTATCTAGCACCTTTAATGTCGTAAAACATCTTGAAGTGTCTCACACTATAGTCGTCAGGCACAATTTAACACCGAACGGCAAAAACGATATAAGAAAGAAATGGCCAAAATTTTGGTCAGAGAAAGAGGTTTAAGGAGCACCTTAAAAGGAAGGGGAAGAGATCGAGAGGTGGAGAGATTTTGGGAGGGAATTCCAAAGCTTGATGCTCAGGCAGCTGAAGGCACGGCCACCAATGGTAGAGAGATTAAAATAAGGATGCACAAAAGGGCAGAATTTAAGGGTTGCAGAAATGAAGGAGAATGGTATAGCCAACGGGGTTTGAAAAGGGGGTGGGGCGAGTGAGAGTTATTGTACCTGTGCTGCAGAGGCTTGTCCAGTTTCACTGTTTTCCTCAGGTGTGGTCTCTCTTAGCTGCTCAACAATAGTTTTTTCTGCCTCTGTACAATTCAACTTGGCCTTTGACATGGTCCCTGATTGACAGCTGATCTCTGTGTCCTCTTGTTGACCCTCACCCCCTGACCCTTGGGTCTTGACCCGCAGTTCAGGCTGCAGGTATCTGTCTGAGATGAAGACGCTGTAACCCGCAGTGCTTAGAACTCTCTTCTCCGCAATGCACAAACTGAGCCAGGTAGATCGCACGAGCTGGACATTGGGAGGCAGCACCTTCAGCTTCAGGAGGCGAAAGGCACGCTCACAATCCATCCCATCATCGATGATCACGTGGGTAATGGCGGAGCAGAAAGCAAGGCTGACATCCCCACCATTCTGTACAATCTGCTTCTGAAAGATTTCAGTCCGAGCCTTACCGATCCCTGCTTGGACAATATACGCTGTCAATCCACTCAACCCGGCCTCTGTCAAAATGAGATGGAGAAAGGAAAGATGAGTTAATGTCAAATGCCATGTGGTGGAATGTGTTCCAGACCTTTGCGGGAGCTGGAACCGTTTGGTCTTGAGGCTGTTTTGTGTGCAGGAGGCAAAGCTGACTGGGGGGTTAGATTCCACAGCAACTTTCAAAAGACAATTGGAGATTTGGGGAGTGTTTTGTAGCAGGGCTCTGGAGACTGTGTTGGTCACAGAACTCTTTCTGCATTGTTCAAAACGGAAGGCTAAAATCGATTATCGGTGTCACTGTTCTTGACAGGAGACTGGACGAATGGGGAGTAAGAATTTGTGAACAGCAGGATTGTTCTTCAAGGTGGACCTTTTGGTGCAGAAAATGGTTGTTGTGTTTTTCTATTTGGTTTGCATTGTGCCTTGACAAATTTCTGTAAGACATATTAAGATGCTAAATACAGAAAGACTTGGATTTGGATAGTGCCGATCCTGATCTCAGGAAGTTCCAAAGTGTTTTGCAGCCAATGTATTGCTTTTGAAGTGTACTCACTTCTAATATAGGAAACACAGCAGCAAATGGGTGCACAGCAATGTCCAAAGCAATGTGATAATGACCAGATTATCTGTAATCCAAGGGTGGCACGGTAGCACAGCGGTTAGCACTGTTGCTTCACAGCACCAGGGTCTCGGGTTCGATTTCCGGCTTGGGTCATTGTCTGTGCGGAGTCGGCACGTTCCCCCAGTGTCTGCGTGGGTTTCCTCCGGATGCTCCGGTTTTCTCCCAACAAGTCTCGAAAGACGTGCTGTTAGGTGAATTGGACATTCTGAATTCTCCCTCTGTGTACCCGAACAGGCGCCGGAGTGTGGCGACTACGGGACTTTCACAGTAACTTCATTGCGGTGTTAATGTAAGCCTACTTGTGACACTAATGCAGATTATTATAATAAACAGTACCCTCAGAGGGGAAAGCTGCATATGGTCATCTGGGACTACGGCAACTTTACTTTTTAACTACAAGGATGAATGTAACAATTGTTTCTACCTTTATTGACTTCATCCGGCTTTGCTTTCTTCTGGGACACTCCATCAGTTTCTGGTGGGACATCCTGCGCTCGTTTCACCTTCCGAAAAGCCTTTACGATGCCCCGAGGCTCCATACACTGTCCGACTGACTCACAATGTGGCTGAACTGTGAACCAACCTGTACCAACGATTGAGATGTTACATCCACAAAAATAAATACTCAAATGCTCCATGCTCACTTCCATTTTCTCATCACTTCTATCTAAAATGTGGTGCCCAGAATTGGACAAAATATTTTAGCTGAGGCCTAACCCATGATTATTAGTTTAGGATAGCTTCATGATTAAAACTATTCCTACTCGCCCAAACCATGTAACCTGCCAGGGGAGGTTTAAAACAGTATAAAAATACAATACGAATTCCAGTAGAAGGAAATCTGCAAACTTCCTCACCCAACTTCCTAAGACAATAAAAACAAGAGCAGGAGACCACACTGACCATGATTTATTTGTTTGATACCCTCCCGTCATATGACTTGAACTCCGGTTTAGAACATAGAACATACAGTGCAGAAGAAGGCCATTCGGCCCATCGAGTCTGCACCGACCCACTTAAGCCCTCACTTCCACCCTATCCCCATAACCCAATAACCCCTCCTAACGTTTTTGGTCACTAAGGGCAATTTATCATGGCCAGTCCACCTAACCTGCACGTCTTTGGACTGTGAGAGGAAACCGGAGCACCCAGAGGAAACCCACGCAGACACGGGGAAAACGTGCAGACAGTGACCCAGCGGGGAATCAAACTTGGGACCCTGGCGCTGTGAAGCCACAGTGCTATCCACTTGTGCTACCGTGCTGCCCTTTTTCATTTGGCCTCCTTCTGCACTGTAAAAATTCTATGAAATAAAATTTGGTTGTATCGAGCGAATCAGCATTCCTCATGAGCCAGCAACTTATTCCCTTGGTCTCATTATTCCCTGGGAAATGAACCATGTGACAACATTCAGCCCCTGGGTAAGTTACAAGCCAGACCATTGGCCCTCCACTACCTAACTCACCGAAATAACATGGAACCCATTATTAGTTTATAGACCCTGATCAAGTCTCCGCTTGTCGACATTTCACAAAAGATACAGAGCCAACCTGGATTGCTAGGGTGTTTCAATCTGATGATTGCAGATGAATACACAAACGCACGTTTCAGCTAAAATCACAAAAATACGAGTCAAAGCTCTTGGATGATTTCTCCTTCCTGGGCTGCTTCATTCACCAGCTTACTGAAATGTGGAGATGCCGGCATTGGACTGGGCACAGTAAGAAGTCTCACAACACCCGGTTAAAGTCCAACAGGTTTGTTACGAATCACTAGCTTTCTGAGCGCAGCTCCTTCCTCAGGTGAAGCTGAGGCAGGAGCTGCGCTCCGAAAGCTAGTGATTTGAAATAAACCTGCTGCAGCTTAAGAACAAACAAAGAACAAAGAAATGTACAGCACAGGAACAGGCCCTTCGGCCCTCCAAGCCCGCGCCGACCATACTGCCCGACTAAACTACAATCTTCTACACTTCCTGGGTCCGTATCCTTCTATTCCCATCCTATTCATATATTTGTCAAGATGCCCCTTAAATGTCCCTATCGTCCCTGCTTCCACTACCTCCTCCGGTAGCGAGTTCCAGGCACCCACTACCCTCTGCGTAAAAAACTTGCCTCGTACATCTACTCTAAACCTTGCCCCTCTCACCTTAAACCTATGCCCCCTAGTAATTGACCCCTCTACCCTGGGGAAAAGCCTCTGACTATCCACTCTGTCTATGCCCCTCATAATTTTGTAGACCTCTATCAGGTCGCCCCTCAACCTCCTTCGTTCCAGAGAGAACAAACCGAGTTTATTCAACCTCTCCTCATAGCTTATGCCCTCCATACCAGGCAACATTCTGGTAAATCTCTTCTGCACCCTCTCTAAAGCCTCCACATCCTTCTGGTAGTGTGGCGACCAGAATTGAACACTATACTCCAAGTGTGGCCTAACTAAGGTCCTATACAGCTGCAACATGACTTGCCAATTCTTATACTCAATGCCCCGTCCAATGAAGGCAAGCATGCCGTATGCCTTCTTGACTACCTTCTCCACCTGTGTTGCCCCTTTCAATGACCTGTGGACCTGTACTCCTAGATCTCTTTGACTTTCAATACTCTTGAGGGTTCTACCATTTACTGTATATTCCCTACCTGCATTAGCCCTTCCAAAATGCATTACCTCACATTTGTCCGGATTAAACTCCATCTGCCATCTCTCCGCCCAAGTCTCCAGACAATCTAAATCCTGCTGTATCCTCAGACAGTCCTCATCGCTATCCGCAATTCCACCAACCTTTGTGTCGTCTGCAAACTTACTAATCAGACCAGTTACATTTTCCTCCAAATCATTTATATATACTACAAACAGCAAAGGTCCCAGCACTGATCCCTGTGGAACACCACTGGTCACAGCCCTCCAATTAGAAAAGCATCCCTCCATTGCTACCCTCTGCCTTCTATGGCCTAGCCAGTTCTGAATCCACCTTGCCAGCTCACCCCTGATCCCGTGTGACTTCACCTTTTGTACTAGTCTACCATGAGGGACCTTGTCAAAGGCCTTACTGAAGTCCATGTAGACAACATCCACTGCCCTACCTGCATCAATCATCTTAGTGACCTCCTCGAAAAACTCTATCAAGTTAGTGAGACACGACCTCCCCTTCACAAAACCGTGCTGCCTCTCACTAATACGTCCATTTGCTTCCAAATGGGAGTAGATCCTGTCTCGAAGAATTCTCTCCAGTAATTTCCCTACCACTGAAGTAAGGCTCACCGGCCTGTAGTTCCCGGGATTATCCTTGCTACCCTTCTTAAACAGAGGAACAACATTGGCTATTCTCCAGTCCTCCGGGACATCCCCTGAAGACAGCGAGGATCCAAAGATTTCTGTCAAGGCCTCAGCAATTTCCTCTCCAGCCTCCTTCAGTATTCTGGGGTAGATCCCATCAGGCCCTGGGGACTTATCTACCTTAATATTTTTTAAGACACCCAACACCTCGTCTTTTTGGATCACAATGTGACCCAGGCTATCTACACCCCCTTCTCCAGACTCAACATCTACCAATTCCTTCTCTTTGGTGAATACTGATGCAAAGTATTCATTTAGTACCTCGCCCATTTCCTCTGGCTCCACACATAGATTCCCTTGCCTATCCTTCAGTGGGCCAACCCTTTCCCTGGCTACCCTCTTGCTTTTTATGTATGTGTAAAAAGCCTTGGGATTTTCCTTAACCCTATTTGCCAATGACTTTTCATGACCCCTTCTAGCCCTCCTGACTCCTTGCTTAAGTTCCTTCCTACTTTCCTTATATGCCACACAGGCTTCGTCTGTTCCCAGCCTTTTAGCCCTGACAAATGCCTCCTTTTTCTTTTTGACGAGGCCTACAATATCACTCGTCATCCAAGGTTCCCGAAAATTGCCGTATTTATCTTTCTTCCTCACAGGAACATGCCTGTCCTGTATTCCCTTCAACTGACACTTGAAAGCCTCCCACATGTCAGATGTTGATTTGCCCTCAAACATCCGCCCCCAATCTATGTTCTTCAGTTCCCACCTAATATTGTCATAATTAGCCTTCCCCCAATTTAGCACATTCATCCTCGGACCACTCTTATCCTTGTCCACCAGTACTTTAAAACTTACTGAATTGTGGTCACTGTTACCGAAATGCTCCCCTACTGAAACATCTACCACCTGGCCGGGCTCATTCCCCAATACCAGGTCCAGTACCGCCCCTTCCCTAGTTGGACTGTCTACATATTGTTTTAAGAAGCCCTCCTGGATGCTCCTTACAAACTCCGCCCCGTCTAAGCCCCTGGCACTAAGTGAGTCCCAGTCAATATTGGGGAAGTTGAAGTCTCCCATCACCACAACCCTGTTGTTTTTACTCTTTTCCAAAATCTGTCTACCTATCTGCTCCTCTATCTCCCGCTGGCTGTTGGGAGGCCTGTAGTATACCCCCAACATTGTGACTGCACCCTTCTTATTCCTGATCTCTACCCATATAGCCTCACTGCCCTCCGAGGTGTCCTCTCGCAGTATAGCTGTGATATTCTCCCGAACAAGTAGCGCAACTCCGCCTCCCCTTTTACATCCCCCTCTATCCCGCCTGAAACATCTAAATCCTGGAACGTTTAGCTGCCAATCCTGCCCTTCCCTCAACCAGGTCTCTGTAATGGCAATAACATCATAGTTCCAAGTAGTAATCCAAGCTCTAAGTTCATCTGCCTTACCCGTAATGCTCCTTGCATTAAAACATAGGCACTTCAGGCCACCAGACCCGCTGTGTTCAGCAACTTTTCCCCGTCTGCTCTGCCTCAGAGCCACACTGTCCCTATTCCCTAGTTCTCCCTTACTGTGTGCAGTGACTGCTAAATCTTTTGTGTGTGGGTTTGGTGTTCATTATGAATTATGTTAATGTTGGGCACAGAATACGTCCCTTCAAGTCCCAATATCAGCACCAAACATGTCAGATGACCCACAGTACGCTTCGATACAGAGTAATGCTCACTCTGCTCAGCTCCAACCTTTTGTCACTTCCCACAACAGCCACCCCATAGCCATTCTGAATGAGGCCGGGAGCATTGCACCCACTCACTTCAGGTCCATCAGCAACTGGATTGAACTTTGCTGAATCTTTTTCATGTGTTTATTCACTTTCTGTGACAGCTGTGGTTCAGTGGGTAGCACTCTGAAATGAAATGAAATGAAAATTGCTTGTCACAAGTAGGCATCAAATTAAGTTACTGTGAAAAGCCTCTAGTCGCCACATTCCGGCGCCTGTTCGGGGAGGCTGATACGGGAATTGAACCGTGCTGCTGGACTGCCTTGGCCTGCTTTAAAAGCCAGCTCTTTAGCCCTGTGCTAAACCAGCCCCTTTGACCGTCAGATGGTTGTGGTTTCAAGTCTCACGACAGGAACTTGAGCACAAATCTAAGCCAGTTGTGTAGAACGATCACTTGGAGCCGAAACATTAACCGTTCCTCTCCACAATTCTGCGTTATTCCAGCATTTTCTGTTTTTATTTCGGATTTCCAACATTCGCAGTATTTTTCTTTCATCTGAGCCAACACTCTCATTACAGTACTGAGGGACTGCTGCACTGTCAGAGGATCAGTACTGAGTGAGCGCTCCATTGTCAGAGGGTCAGTACTGAGGGAGCGCTGCACTGTTAGAGAGTCAGTACTGAGGGAGCGCTGCACTGTCAGAGGGTCAGTACTGAGGGAGCGCTGCAATGTCAGGGTGTTAGTACTGAAGGAGTGCTGCACTGTCAGAGGGTCAGTACTGAGGGAGCGGTGCAATGTCAGGGTGTTAGTACTGAAGGAGTGCTGCAATGCCAGAGGTGCCATTTTTCAGATGAGACATCAGAACTGTTGTCATTAACAAAATATTGATTTAGTTTTTAACGAAAGGACATTTAATTCAAACATTAATTCTGTTTTTCTCTTTCCACTCATTGCTGCTTGATCTGTAGAGTATTTCCCACACTTTCTGTTTTTATTTGAGAATTTTGAAACAAAGTTTTAATCACTCGTTTGCAATTATCAGATGTTAGCCCGGCTGTTAATGAATGTGTATGCATAGCGAAGGGATAGAAATACCAAATTCCTCTATTCCCACTGGGGAAATAATGAGGAGCATGCACTGGCCAACATTCAGTGTAAAATTCACACTGGGCTAGTGTGCGGTCAATTCCCGGCTCATTTGACTGAGTTGCAGCACAATTGAAATGAAAAAGAATAAGAGTCTTTGCTTCAGGTGGTTGTTTCTCGCACCTTTGTTCAGTCTAGGCTCTTCGTCCGAGGTTTCTCATTTCAGTGTATATAATGGTTTTCACTGTAGCTTTATTCATGTCTTGGCAGTTTCAGAAATACAGCCGTTTTACAGCTTTTCTGGACAAAACGAGAGCGAGAGACAGAGAGAAGGCTGTTTCCTCTGAGCGTCCAGGTGTTTCCTTGGATGTTTGAAAACCTTGCCTCTTGGATGAGGACCCAATCACAGCCTGTCACCTGACAGAATACAGCCTTTTAGCCAATTCACTGGCCACCAGACAACCAATCGAATCAAAGCCCTGGGATCTCTGGGGTGCCACAAAGTCGGAGTTCTGCTGTCCGAAGGCAGCACGGTGCACTCGGCTGTAACTTTTCAGTTCCTCACTTCCCCTCCGACAGGTATATGTCCCTTTAGCATCCGTGGATCAAAATGACAACAAAATAAAGGAAGTGGGGCAGGAAGGGCCCTCACAATAAACACCTTGATGAAGGCATTTCTAATGTTGCTGCATGTGGCCTGCAGGATATTTATTAACGTGGTTTGGTGCAAGGAACAAACACGTTTTTAAATCAGTGCACAATGTGACCACAGTTATTGGCGCCAACTCACATCGCCTCGGACAGCCGCTGAGGAGCCGCAATGCAGCCAGGCCCCGGGCCTGGAGCCGGCGGCCGCTCCGGACAGAGCGCGCGGGCCGGGGCCAGTACAGACTGGACGGACCGAATGGTGGCGGGAGAAACGGGAACGTCCACTTACCCGAATGGGACTTCAACAGAGACCATCAGCACGGCGTATTGAAAACAATTAATCAATAATTCATCAATAAAATAATTAATCAATACAAGAGCTGATCCCTGCTTCTAATCACCGCCCAGCCCAGTGACGTCACAGGCCGCAGGCACTCCTCGATGGGCGGGGCCGGATGACGCATAAAGGTGTGGCGGGGCTGCTCATGCGTCAAATATGGAGGCGGAGTCCAAAGACGCGATATGAGTGGGCGGGGCTGGATGACGCATCAAATGTGTGTGGGCGGGGTCCGAGAAAGCGTCAACTGGGTGGGCGGTGTCAATGACGCGTCGAAGTTATGGGCGGGGCCGGCGACGCGAACCAGGAGTGGGCGGGTCCGGGAGGCGCCCCGCATATGTGGGCGGGTCCGGAAGGCGCACCGCATATGTGGGCGGGCCCACAGGACGCAGTAATGGATGGGCGGAGCCAGGTATGTGCAACTAGGCGGGTCCAGGACGGCGGGTCGGGTTGCCATGGAGCCCGCGCGGGTGCAGCAAGATGGCGGCGCAGAGTTGGTTGGAGAGCCTGAGGGGAGCGAAGAAAACGGCGCTGGTGCAGGACGGTGAGCCCGGGAGGCTTGGGGTGGTAACCCCCCTGGGTCAGGGAGACTGAGGGGAGCAGTGTTTAAACAGACTGTTAGAGGAAGCGGGGGAGATGGTGCAAAGTGTCAGTGAAATGGAGAGAGGGGGGAAACCTCTCCTCTGGGCCTCAGGATAGACTCTGCCTGTTATTTCTCAGAGATGCAGGAAGGATGTTTCCCCCTGGCTGAGGGTCTGGAACCAGCCACACAGTCTCCGGGCCTCATTCAGAACATGGCTGAGGAGGAACCTCGCTTCACTTCGGAACTCTCCATCCAGAAGAATGTGGGCATTCGGTCATTGAGGGCATTCAAGACTGAGCTGATAGATTTCTACACATTTAAAACATCACGAAGGTTAACACTGCTGCCTCGCGGCGCCGAGGACCCCGGTTCGATCCCGGCCCCGGGTGTGGAGTTCGAAATGAAATGAAAATTAAAATGGCTTATTGTCACGAGTAGGCTTCAATGAAGTTACTGTGAAAAGCCTCTAGTCGCCACATTCTGACGCCTGTTCGGGGAGGCTGTTACGGATTCTCCCCATGTCTGCGTGGGTCTCGCCCCCACAATCCAAAGATGTGCAGGCTAGGTGGATTGGCCACGCTAAATGCCCCTTAATTGGAAAAAAGTAATTGTGTAATTTAAATTTATGTTAAAAAACATCAAGGGAAACGAGTTTTGGGCAGGAAAATGGTTTTGAAGTCAAAAGATCAGCCATGATCTCGCTGAATGGCAGAGTGGGCTCATAATGGCCAATCATTCTTTATGTTCTTACAAGGTGGGAGATTGTCAATAGGTTACATGCCAGGCTAGGAGTTGGCAGCCCCTCAGTAAGGTTTATTCTGTAATACTGATGACCCACAAAACTTTTGTAATTTTAGTGTGTGGCCCTGTTGATTGTAATTCTGACTCCTAACATGGCTCTGATTGTGTCTCTCTTTATCCCCCCAACAAGGTAAGAAGAAAGTACATTATTTGTTTCTAGATGGCAGTGAAATGGTAGAAGAATATGAAGTCTCCAACGACCAACTCATAGGTAAGGACTACATTGTTTGCTGCAGGCTTTAATTGGATTGGATTGGATTATTGTCATGTGTACCAAGGGACAGTGAAAAATATTGTTCTACGTACAGTTCAGACAGATCATTCCGTGCATGAAAAGAAAATACATAGCACCAACATAAAATACACAATGTAAATACATACACCGGCATCAGGTGAAGCATACGGAATGTAGTACTACTCAGTAGAGAAGATGAGTGAAGAATCAGATCAGTCCACTAGAGGGTCGTTTAGGAGTCTGGTAACAGCGGGAAAGAAGCTGTTTGTGAATCTGTTAGTGCGTGTTCTCAGACTTTTGTATCTCCTGCCCGATGGAAGAAGTTGGAAGTGTGAATAACCCAGGTGGGAGGGGTCTTTGATTGTGCTGCCCGCTTTCCCAAGGCAACGGGAGGTGTAGACAGAGTCAATGGATTCGTGGGTTCGTGTGATGGACTGGGCGGTGTTCACGACTCTCTAGTTTCTTAGTCTTGGGCTGAACAGTTGCCATACCAGGCTGTGATGCAGCCAGCCATGGTGTTTTCTATCGTGCATCTGTAAAAGTTGGTACAAGTCAATGTGAACATGCCGAATTTCCTTAGTTTCCTGAGAAAGTATAGGCGCTCTTGTGCTTTCTTGGTCGTAGCGTTGACGTTGGTGGACCAGGACAGATGGTTGGTGATATGCAGACCTAGGAATTTGAAGCTGTCAACCATCTCCACCTCGGTCCCTTTGATGCAGACAGGGGTGTGTATACTTCGCTTCCTGAAGTCAATGACCAGCTCTTTAGTTTTGCTGACATTGAGTGAGAGATTTTTGTTGTTACACCACTCTATCTCTCTCCTGTAATTATTCTGACTCATTGATTCCAACAACAGTTTGCCGGTTATATTTGTTTCTTTTTGGAAAAATATATTAATTAGCAATTAAAAGTAAGAAAACATTAAAATAGAACAGAATTAAATTTTGTATGAACTTGCTACAATTTTTTGGCATCCTCAGCTGGCATTTATTTAGGGCAGCACGGTAGCATTGTGGATAGCACAATTGCTTCACAGCTCCAGGGTCCCAGGTTCGATACCGGCTTGGGTCACTGTCTGTGCGGAGTCTGCACATCCTCCCCGTGTGCGTGGGTTTTCTCCGGGTGCTCCGGTTTCCTCCCACAGTCCAAAGATGTGCAGGTTAGGTGGTTTGGCCATGATAAATTGCCCTTAGTGTTGGGTGGGGTTACTGGGTTGTGGGGATGGGGTGGAGGTGTGGGCCTTGGGTAGGGTGCTCTTTCCAAGAGCCGGTGCAGACTCGATGGGCCAAATGGCCTCCTCCTGCATTGTAAATTCTATGATAATTCATAGAACATAGAACAATACAGCGCAGTACAGGCCCTTCGGCCCACGATGTTGCACTGACATGGGAAGTAAAAAAAACAAAAGCCATCTAACCTACACTATGCCATTATCATCCATATGCTTATCCAATAAACTGTTAAATGCCCTCAATGTTGGCGAGTTTACTACTGTTGCAGGTAGGGCATTCTACGGCCTCACCACTCTTTGCGTAAAGAACCTACCTCTGACCTCTGTCCTATATCTATTACCCCTCAGTTTAAGGCTATGTCCCCTCGTGCTAGCCATTTCCATCCACGGGAGAAGGCTCTCACTGTCCACCCTATCTAACCCTCTGATCATTTTGTATGCCTCTATTAAGTCTCCTCTTAACCTTCTTCTCTCTAACGAAAACAACCTCAAGTCCATCAGCCTTTCCTCATAATATTTTCCCTCCATACCAGGCAACATCCTGGTAAATCTCCTCTGCACCCGTTCCAAAGCTTCCACGTCCTTCCTATAATGAGGTGACCAGAACTGTACGCAATACTCTAAAGGAATAGAGTATAAAGGTAAGGAAGTGTTGTTGCAACTGTACAAGGCATTGGTGAGACTGCACTTGGAGTATTGTACCCTTATTTGAAGCATTGGAGGCAGTTCAAAGGAGTTTCACAAGATTGACTCCAGAGATGAGGGGGTTTGCCTTATGAAGATTGAGCAGTTTAGGCCCATACTCTCTAGAGTTTAGAAGAATGAGAGGGGATCAAATTGAGGTAATAAGATGATAAAAGGTATTAATAAAGTAGACGTGGAGCGGATGCTTCCTCTTGTGGGCCTTTTAGAACAGTCTCAGGATAAGGGGTAGCAAATTTAAAACAGAATTGAGGAGAAACTACTTCTCCCAAAGGGTTGTGAATGTGTGGAATTCGCTACCGCAGAGTGGGGTGGACACTGGGACAATGAGTAAATTTAAGGAGGAGATAGACAGATTTTTAATTAGAAATAAGTTGTAAGGTTACAGAGAACGGGCAGGACGGTAGAGATGACGCCACGATGAGATGAGCCATGATCATATTGAAAGGTGGAGCAGGCTCGAGAGGCTAAATTGCCGACTCCTGCTCCTAGTTCCCATGTTCTAAGAACTATTCTGTCTAATTCCACCTTCCAGCTCTTGGTCTGTAACCCTGTGATTAACAGCACCTCAAGCACAAATCTGATGTTCTTGATTAATAAAGAGATCAGGGGTTATAGCAGAAGGCAGGAGAATGGGTATGAGGAAATATCAGCCATGATCGAATGGCGGAGCAGACGCGAAGGGTCGAATGGCCTAATTCTGCTCTTTATCCTATGTTCTTAAAGTCTAAACTCTCCCAGGACAGGTACAGCACTGGGTTAGATACAGAGTAAA
Source organism: Scyliorhinus torazame (assembly GCF_047496885.1). Classification (NCBI taxonomy): domain Eukaryota; kingdom Metazoa; phylum Chordata; class Chondrichthyes; order Carcharhiniformes; family Scyliorhinidae; genus Scyliorhinus; species Scyliorhinus torazame. The sequence goes on from NC_092722.1 coordinate 193,758,738, forward strand.
GCTCCCTCTACATTGTCCCCATCAAACACTCCCAGGACAGGTACAGCACGGGGTTAGATACAGAGTAAAGCTCCCTCTACACTGTCCCCATCAAACACTCCCAGGACAGGTACAGCAAGGGGTTAGATGAGCAAGGGGCTGGTTCAGCACAGTGGGCTAAGACAGCTGGCTTGTAATACAGAACAAGACCAGCAGGGCGGGTTCAATTCCCGTTCCAGCCTCCCCGAACAGGCGCCGGAATGTGGCGACTAGGGGCTTTTCACAGTAACTTATTTGAAGCCTACTTGTGACACTAAGTGATTATTGTTATTGTTGAAACAGAGTAAAGCTCCCTCTACACTGTCACCATCAAACACTCCCAGGACAGGTACAGCACGGGGTTAGATACAGAGTAAAGCTCCCTCTACACTGTCCCCATCAAACACTCCCAGGACATGTACAGCACGGGGTTAGATAAAGAGTAAAGCTCCCTCTACGCTGCCCCCATCAAACACTCCCAGGACAGGTACAGCACGGAGTTAGATACAGAGTAAAGCTCCCTCTACACTGTCCCCATCAAACACTCCCAGGACAGGTACAGCACGGGGTTAGATACAGAGTATAGCTCCCTCTACACTGTCACCATCAAACACTGCTACATCAGGCATATTACTGGCAATTTTAATTCAACATAGTGTGTCAGTGTTACTGTAGTCTGTGGCGTCTGTAGCTCAATGATCACAAAAGCAATTGCAGCATTCATTGCGGTGCCTTTGTAGTTCCTGGACTGGTGCACACAGGTTATCACTGTCTCAGTATTTACTGCTGCTGTTCTCTGGCTGCTTTGGGATAGAGCCTTCCATTTTGATTGAGTTCGATTCCAGGTTAATTTCAGACGACAAATTCAACTTCTCTCAATATCTCTTTGTACAGGGTGGTGGAAATCTATAAATAATGAAGCAGTCTGTGCCTTTTCTGCAATTGGGGCCCATAAATACAAAGGCCTGTTTTTTTTTGTACAGAATGCAGGTTTCCTTAGGATATTTCAGGGTATTGAATTTATCAGTTTATGTATTGATCACATTAATACTCTTTATGCTTGTAGTCAGAAAGTGGAGGCGGAAAAGTCAACTGGGATCCCATGGACATTGGCAGGTTGAGGTGGGTGAAACATTTTCTGGAGCGGTCGGGAGCCTGGAGCAGCAGCTGATACAGGAAAGTAGCAGCAATGTAAGTGGATTTAAACAAGAAACCTAAAGACGAGTGTTTAAATTTTTATGGATTAAATTAAAATGATTGCGCCTCCTTGGTGGAAGAGTGCACACGTCTCATTGGATTTTACTTGATTAGTGACGTAACTTGAGTTTGGTGCACTGCTGGTTTACTCCTGACTTGATAAATATATTGCTACGGTTAGTTTAACGTTTATATATCATTTGAAAACTATTTTGCAGCCTATTTTCACAAGGAAAGACACCAAGACAAGCTTTCAGTGGAGGATCCGAAATCTACCATACCCCAAAAAAGTCTATAGTACCACCGTTGACCCAGACCAGAGATGTTGCATTGTCAGGACGTCCAACAAAAAGTAATTTGTTTTTCAGTTCTGGGGGAAGATCTGTCCTAGGGCTCTGTGTCCTCTTTGAGAAACGTGAACCAGTTGTGTTTTTCCACATTTTCTCATTTTTAATTTGCCAACATTTTGTTTTTTACTGTTTTCCCTCGATAGATTCCTCAGCAGTTCCTCCCCCTCTATCAAACCCTTGTTGGGTGGTGCTGATCCTGTTGGTGCATGTCTTCTATGGGCACAGTCTGCTATCCAGTAGCCTCTTCTTAATGTGTGAGCCCAGTCATAGAATTATTTGGAATATGTGGCACAGAAACTGGCAATTTGGCCCAATCTGTAGTTGCTGATATTATTTTGTTCCAGTCCAGCTTCTTCTCATTCTTCATCATAATCTTTATTATTGTCACAAATAGGCTTACATTAACACTGCAGTGAAGTTACTGTGAAAATCCCCAGTCACCACACTCCGGCGCCTGTGGAGAATTCAGAATGTCCAATTCACTTAGCAGCATGTCTTTCAGAACATGTGGGAGGAAACCGGAGCACCCGGAGGAAACCCACGCAGACACGGGGAGAACGTGCAGACTCCGCAGACAGTGGCCCAAGTGGGAATCGAACCCGGGACCCTGGCGCTGTGAAGCAACAGTGCTAACCACTGTGATACCGTGCTGCCCTTATAGCTCTATCAGAACAACCCTTCATTTTCTTCTCTCCCGTGTGATTTTATACCTTGCCTTTAAATGAATCCATGCTTTGTGTCTCAAATGTTCCCTTTGGGAGTAAGTTCCACCTTCTCACCGCTCTAAATAAAAAGGTTTCTCCTGATGATTTCTTGGTCGCTATCTTACATTGACGGCCTCTAACATGCGGAAATGCTTCCTCTGTGTTTATCAGAATTTAATTTTTTTTTTTACGAGGTCAAAGTATTGTCATAAGGAGCAGTAGGCCATTGGATCCATCAAGTTGCTTCACCATTCACTAAGTTTGTGGCTGATCTAATTGAGGCCTTAACTCCATTTTCCTGCTTGTCCCCCATAACCCTGAAATCATTGTTGATCAAAAATCTCCTGTTCAGCCTCGATTGTATTCAGTGCCCTGGCGTCCAGTGCGCTCTGGAAGAGAATTCCAAAGACTTAATGATTCCTCCTCTCGCTCTTGAATGGGAGAGGCCCCTTATTCCTAAACTGTGTCCCCTCTTCGTGAGGGGAAATCTCTCTCAACATCTACCATGTACTGTCCGCTCAGAATCTTATGTTTTAATAAGACCACCTCTCATTCTTCTAACTTCAAATGTGTATGAGCACAACCAGCTCAACCTTTCCTCATTAGACAACCCCTTCATCACAGGAATAAACCTAATGGACCTTCTCTGATCATCTTCCAATGCACTCCTGAGACCAAAACTCTATACTGTAATGTAGGTGTTGTCTCACCAATGCCCTTTGCAGTTGTAACAAGACTTCCCACTTTTATACTACATCCTCCTTGTAATAAAGACGAATTTACCTTCCAAATTACTTGCTGTACCCGCATGCTAACCTTTTTGTGATTCATGAGGAGGGTGATGGTCGAGGGGGGGGTTCTGACTGGAAGCCTGTGTCTCATGGTGTCCCGCATGGATCAGTGTTGGGCCCTTGATGTTTGTGGTTTGCATTAATAGAACATAGAGCAATACAGCGCAGTACAGGCCCTTCGGCCCACGATGTTGCACCGAAACAAAAGCCATCTAACCTACACTATGCCATTATCATCCATATGTTTATCCAATAAACTTTTAAATGCCCTCAATGTTGGCGAGTTCACTACTGTAGCAGGTAGGGCATTCCACGGCCTCACTACTCTTTGCGTAAAGAACCTACCTCTGACCTCTGTCCTATATCTATTACCCCTCAGTTTAAAGTTATGTCCCCTCGTGCCAGCCATATCCATCCGCGGGAGAAGGCTCTCACTGTCCACCCTATCCAACCCCCTGATCATTTTGTATGCCTCTATTAAGTCTCCTCTTAACCACCTTCTCTCCAACGAAAATAACCTCAAGTCCATCAGCCTTTCCTCATAAGATTTTCCCTCCATACCAGGCAACATCCTGGTAAATCTCCTCTGCACCTGCTCCAAAGCCTCCACGTCCTTCCTATAATGCGGTGACCAGAACTGTACGCAATACTCCAAATGCGGCTGTACCAGAGTTCTGTACAGCTGCAACATGACCTCCCGACACCGGAACTCAATCCCTCTACCAATAAAGGCCAACACTCCATAGGCCTTCTTCACAACCCTATCAACCTGGGTGGCAACTTTCAGGGATCTATGTACATGGACACCTAGATCCCTCTGCTCATCCACACTTTCAAGAACTTTACCATTAGCCAAATATTCCGCATTCCTGTTATTCCTTCCAAAGTGAATCACCTCACACTTCTCTACATTAAATTCCATTTGCCACCTCTCAGCCCAGCTCTGCAGCTTATCTATATCCCTCTGTAACCTGCTACATCCTTCCACACTATCGACAACACCACCGACTTTAGTATCGTCTGCAAATTTACTCACCCACCCTTCTGCGCCTTCCTCTAGGTCATTGATAAAAATGACAAACAGCAACGGCCCCAGAACAGATCCTTGTGGTACTCCACTTGTGACTGTACTCCATTCTGAACATTTCCCATCAACCACTACCCTCTGTCACCTTTCAGCTAGCCAATTTCTGATCCACATCTCTAAATCACCCTCAATCCCCAGCCTCCGTATTTTTTGCAATAGCCTACCGTGGGGAACCTTATCAAACGCTTTGCTGAAATCTATATACACCACATCAACTGCTCTACCCTCGTCTACCTGTTCAGTCACCTTCTCAAAGAACTCAATAAGGTTTGTGAGGCATGACCTACCCTTCACAAAGCCATGCTGACTATCCCTGATCATATTATTCCTATCTAGATGATTATAAATCTTGTCTCTTATAATCCCCTCCAAGACTTTACCCACTACAGACGTGAGGCTCACCGGTCTATAGTTGCCGGGGTTGTCTCTGCTCCCCTTTTTGAACAAAGGGACCACATTTGCTGTCCTCCAGTCCTCTGGCACTATTCCTGTAGCCAATGATGACATAAAAATCAAAGCCAAAGGTCCAGCAATCTCTTCCCTGGCCTCCCAGAGAATCCTAGGATAAATCCTAGATCCACACTTACATTCAAATCTAATGATTTAGATTTGAATGTAATTTGAACAGTAAGTTCGCAGATGATACGAAAATTGGTGGGGTGGTAAATAGTGAGGAGGATAGCCTTAGATTCCAGGAAGATATAGACAGGCTGATCAGATGGGTTGATCAGTGGCAAATGGAATTCAATGTGGATAAGTGAGAGGTTATGCATTTGGGCAAGATAAACAAGGCAAGGGAATACATGATAAACGGCAAGACCCTGGGAAGCACCGAGGATCAGAGGGACCTTGGTGTGCATGCACGCCTGTCCCTTAAGGTAGCAGAGCAGGTGGATGAAGTGGTTAGGAAGGCATATTTGTATACTTGCCTTTATTATTCGAGGTAAGAGCAGGGAGGTTAAGCAGGAACTGTATAAAACGTTGGTTAGGTCACAGCTAGAGTATTGTGTGCAGTTGTGGAATCCACATTATAGGAGGGGTGTGAGAGCACTGGAAAGGGCGCAGAGGAGATTTACCAGGATGTTGCCTGGGCTGGAGAGTTTTAGTTATGAAGAGAGATTGGATAGACGGGGAGCAGAGGAGACTGAGGGGGATATACTTGAGATGTAAAAAATTGAGGGGCAGGAAGAAATCTTTCTCCTTGGTGGAGTGATCAATGACCAGTGGGCATAGATTTAAGATAAGGGCAGGACGTTTAGAGGGGATGCGAGGAAAAATCTTTTCATCCAGAGGGTGGTGGGAGTTTGGAACTCACTGCCTAAAAGGGTGGTGGAGGCAGAGATATAACAAGTATTTAGTAGTGGTTAGCCCCACTGCCTCACAGCGCTGAGGACCCAGGTTCGATCTCGGCCCCGGGTCACTGTCCGTGTGGAGTTTGCACATTCTTCCTGTGTCTCACCCCCACAACCCAAAGATGTGCAGGGTAGGTTGATTGGTCACACTAAATTGCCTCTTAATTGGAAAAATTAAAATAAGTATTTAGTGGTGCACTTGCGATGCCAAGGTATACAAGGTTATGGGCTAAGTGCTGGAAAGTGGGATTAGAATCGTTAGGTGGTTTTTGACTGGTGCAGATGTGATGGGCCGAAGGGCCTTTTGTATGCTAGAGACCTCTATGAGACTGCGTACAAGGACAGCCTGATTCCTCTGTACTGCAGTGATTTGCAGTCTCTTCAATTTAAATAACATTGTTTTTCTCTTTTTCCTGCCAAAGTGGGCAACTTTACTTTTCCCCACATTGTACTCCATCTGCCACATTTTGGCCCATTCACTTAACCTGTCTATATCCCTTTGCAGAATCTTTCGATCCTTCTCACAACTTGCTCTGTTGTATCATCAGCAAATCTGGCTATAATGCAGTCAGTCCCTTCATCCAATTCATTAGCGTAGATCATAAATTGTTGAGGCCCCAGCACTGGTCCCTACGGCTCTCTTCCAGTTACCGTTTACCAATCTGAAAGTGACTAAATTATTTTGATGTTCTGCTTCCTATTAGTCAATCCTTTATCTATGCTAATATATCACCCCCAAAACCATGAGCTTTTAATGTTGTGCAGTGATCTTTTATGTGGCACCTTACAGAATGCTTTTTGGAAATCCAAATACACATCTCGTTTGTGCATTTTTTGTGAAGCATTTAAAAAAATTTATTTATTTTTTTTTTTTTAAAGAGTACGCAATTTTTTTTTTTTTCCAATTAAGGGGCAATTTAGCGTGGCCAATCCACCTACCCTGAACATCTTTTTGGGTTGTGGGGGCGAGACCCATGCAGACTCAGGAAGAATGTGCAAACTCCACACAGACAGTGACCCGGGGCTGGGATCGAACCCGGGTCGTCGGCGTCGTAAGGCAGCATTTGTGAAACAATTTAATTGTGGGTTCAAGCCCCACACCAGAGACGTGAGCACAAGTTAGTATGAAGCTTCAGTGCAGTGCTGATGGGAGTGCTGCACTGTCAGAGTGGCTGTCAAATCAAAATCCTGTCTTCTCTCAGCTGAATTTATAAGGCCCTAGGGCCCTATTTGAAGAAGAGTCATGGAATTATCCCAATACCCTGGCCAATATGTATCTCTAAACCAACATCACTGAAATAGATTATCTGCTCATTGTATCATTACCATTTTTGGGAGATGGCTGTGCGTAAATTGGTTGCTGAATTTCCTACAACAGTGATGAAACTTAGTAATTCATTGACAGTGAGGCACTGTGGGGATATCTTGCGGACATGAAAGGTGTGATTGACATATTGTTTATTCTTAACTGTATGTTAACAGCATTGTATAACTAAGATGCAGGGTTGAAGCTGACCTGGGCTCCTCTTGCTCTATCCAGGTATTACAAGAAGTTCAACATTCCAGATATGGACCGGTGCAGATTGCCCCTGGATAATTCAGCGCTCAGCTTCACTCATGCCAACAATACCCTCATCATCACAGTGAGTGCTGTCGTTTTCTGTACCATTTCCAGCAGAGAGGGCAAAGTGGAGAGTATGGCTGCATGTCAGCAATGCCTGATAGTGCTTGATGTGGTCCAGCCAGATTTGATGGTTTTAAATTCATTGGGCGAAATACAACCAGAAGGAAACAGAGTCCCGTATTGGGCGCATTGACGGGTGTTTTATTCAACGGCAATTTGCCGTTTGATTTGGCTCGGCGGGGAACGCCCCATCGAGGTTGCAGTTACTTCACTTTCTGCACTGACGAGCTCTGCTCGAGCTCAAACCACTGCAATCCATGTGGTGCAGGTATATCTGCAGTGCTATTAGGGATCTCCAGGATTTTGACCCAGCGACAGGGAAGGAACAGTGATTATGGTTGAAAGTCAGGATGATAGTGGTTCTTTCCATGTATCTGCTGCCCTTGTTATAGGTTTGGAAGGTGTTGTCGAAGGATTCTTGATGAGTTGTTGTAATTGAAACCATTTTTCCCCCCAAAAGTGGATGCAGAAGAAAGGTTATGTGAGAATTATAAGATAGTTGTTAGAGATAGCTTTGGCATGGATTGAGATTGTGGGGTTTGGACGTATGTATGGCATGGCTGAGGTATTAGATTTTAGAATGTTTTGAATACATTAACCAAGATTTCTTTCCCCCTCAGTATCAAAAGCCGACAGAAATCTTGCAGCTGGAACAGGAGGTGCTTTGGGAGCTGAAAAAGGTGAAAGTGGCTGAGGATGGAGATGTGGACTGTAAAACACAGTGATCTCAACACTCATCTTTTAAAACACTCTGGCCTGTTGAAATCCACTCCACAGTGCAGAATCCTACTTTGAGAGGGGGTGGGGGGTCTTAATTGTGTGCAGGATCCAAACGCTGCAGCAGCAGATGTGCTGGTAAACGTGAACTTCATGGCCCAGATCATCACATGGAGGGGCAGGAAGTTCCGAGTCACGTTATGAATTGTAGAACATCAATAAAATACAGTTTCTTTTTTTAACTAAAGCTGCAAAGTGTGATTTCTTGACCTCTGACTGCTTGGCCAGTCACAATGGCAGAGGCGTCCTTTGTTCCAGTGGATCTGCTGATTTTACACACTTCGGGGGGGGGGGGGGGGGGGGGAACAAATTTAACAAATCTTTCCCCTTGAATCTCCCCCTCTTATTCGCCATTCAACATCCCAACTCCTTTATCTGAGAAATTAATCATGATTTGTTACTAGTGCATTGATGATTTGAAGTTGGGGACCAAAGGCAATGTGTCCAAGTTTACAGACGACACTAAGATGTGTGGTAAAGCAAAAAGTGCAGAGGATACCGGAAGTCTACAGACGGATTTGGAGAGGTTAAGTGAATGGGCTAGGGTCTGGCAGATGGAATACAATGTTGACAAATGTGAGCTTGTCCATTTTGGTAGCAAAAGGGATTATTATTTAAATGATAAAATATTAAAACATGCTGCTGTGCAGAAAGACCTGGGTGTGCTCGTGCATGAGATGCAAAAAGTTGGTTTACAGATGCAACAGGTGATTAAGAAAGCAAATGGAATTTTGTCCTTCATTGCTAGAGGGATGGACTTTAAGACTAGGGAGGTTATGCTGCAATTGTACAAGGTGTTAGTGAGGCCACATCTGGAGTATTGTGTTCAGTTTTGGTCTCCTTACCTGAGAAATGACGCACTGGCGCTAGAGGGTGTGCAGAGGAGATTCACTAGGTTAATCCCAGAGTTGAAGGGGTTGGATTACGAGGAGAGGTTGACTGGGACTGTACTCGTTGGAATTTAGAAGGATGAGGGGGGATCTTATAGAAACATATAAAATTATGAAGGGAATAGATAGGATAGATGGGGGCAGGTTGTTTCCACTGGCGGGGGAAAGCAGAACTAGGGGCATAGCCTCAAAATAAGGGGAAGTAGATTTAGGACTGAGTTTAGGAGGAACTTCTTCACCCAAAGGGTTGTGAATCTGTGGAATTCCTTGCCCAATGAAGCAGTTGAGGCTCCTTCAATAAATGTTTTTAAGATAAAGATAAATAGTTTTTTGAAGAATAAAGGGATTAAGGGTTATGGTGTTCGGGCCGGAAAGTGGAGCTGAGTCCACAAAAGATCAGCCATGATCTCATTGAATGGTGGAGCAGGCTCGAGGGGCCAGATGGCCGACTCCTGGTTCTTGTGTTCTAGTACTGAGGATCAGGACAATGAGACAGCGGAGAGTTTCTGAGACTAACCCTCTGATACGACTTAATGCCCTGTATCCCAGATCAGCCAGCTACAGGAAGAGGAGAAAACCTGACGTCAATCCTTCTGCCAATCATCAGCAAGTCACATTATTCCTTTCACTCCCAACACTCGCCGCTCCAGCATATCTATAAAGATTTATATTTAGGAGGTTTATCCTGTGATACATGATCTGTAGTTAAGTACCACTCTGTTACAGTCTGTACTTTCTGTCTGTATGTTTAGGTTTTTAATGACTGAATATTTGTCTCAATTTCCCATATTTTGGTATAAAATGTTACAGGTGCTCCTTCTGGTTGTAGGTTATGTAATCAGTTTGAATGGGTTTAATTTATCTCTGCCTCAACTCCCATTGACAACACGATGGAGGATCTATAGTGACACATGCATTTCTTTAAAAATAGCCTCACGGTATTAAAAACCTATTTAAAATTACATTTTTGCTCATTTTGTTATGCAGTGTACTTTCATCAGGTTTTATTCACTTGACGTATCGCATCGTTCCAGAAAACCAACTCTCGTGTCTTTCCAATACAGCAACCAGCTGTTCAATGGCTGACCCACAAATCTCCGTTCTTGCTAACTAATTCCAGCTGTTGATTAACAATGACATCTGGGACCTCAGTTTGTTTTTCACGATTCAGATCCTGTGCCCTCATTCTGCTGTTTCTCAAAGTATTGTTCTGTGTTTTTAAGTTGAAGGTAACTTTTCACCCTGGGTCCCTGGATTTGATTCAAGGTTTCATTGATTCCCACTCTGCTGCCTGCATGGATCTGAAATAAATGTTTATAGTTAGTATTCTTTACTGTCACTGGGTCAACTCTGTATCTAACCCTGTCCTGGGAGTGTTTGATGGGGACAGAAAAATGTCCCTAGAAAATATGGCTGGAAAAGTAATAATAGGAAACAAAGAAATGGCAGACGAACTGAATAGTTACTTTGCATCAGTCTTCATGGTGGAAGACACCAGTGAGATGCCAGATAGTGAGGTCAGTGACCATTACTAAGGAGAAGGTTCTGGGGAAACGGAAAGGTTTGAAGGTGGATAAGTCACCTGGACCCGATGGACTACAGCCCAGGGTCCTAAAAGAGATAGCTGAGGAGATTGTGGAGGCATTAGTAATGATCTTTCAAGGAATCACTGGAGGCAGGAAGGGTCCCAGAGGATTGGAAGGTGGCTAATGTAACACCACTGTTTAAGAAGGGAGGGAGGCAGAAGACGGGAAATTATAGGGCGGTTAGCCTGACTTCGGTCATTGGTAAGATTTTAAAGTATTATTAAAGATGAGATCGCGAAGCACATGGAAGTGCATGGTAAAATAGGACTGAGTCAGCACGGCTTTGTCAAAGGTTGGTCGTGTCTGACAAATCTGTTAGGAGTTCTTTGATGAGGAGGTAACAAGCAAGTTAGACAAAGGAGAACCAGCGGGCGTGATTTATTTAGATTTCCAGAAGGCCTTTGACAAGGTGCCGCTTAGGAGGTTGTTTAAAAACGTTAAGAGCTCATGGTGTTCAGGGTAAGATCCTGGCATGGATAGAGGATTGGCTGACTGGCAGAAGGCAGAGAGTGGGGATAAAGGGGTATTTTTCAGGATGGCAGCCGGTGACTAGTGGTGTGCCTCGGGTCTGTGCTGGGACCACAACCTTTTACAATATACATGAATGATCTGGAAGATGGTACTGAAGGCACTGTGGCTAAGTTTGCATATGATACAAAGATCTGTAGAGGGACAGGTAGCATTGGGGAAGCAAGGGGGCTGCAGAAGGACTTGGACAAGCTAGGAGAGTGGGCAATAAAGTAGCAAATGAAATACAATGTGGAAAAGTGTGAGGTTATGCACTTTGGAAGGAGGAATCTAGGCATAGACTTTTCTAAATGGGGAAATGCTTCGGAAAGCAGAAGCACAAAGGGACTTAGGAGTCCTTGTTCATGATTGTCTTAAGGTTAACGTGCAGGTTCAGTCGACAGTTAAGAGGGCTAGAATACAAGACCAGGGATGTACTTCTGGGGCTGTATAAGGCTCTGGTCAGACCCCATTTGGAGTATTGTGAGCAGTTTTGGAGGATGTGCTGGCCTTGGAAAGGGTCCAGAGGAGGTTCACCAGAATTTAAAAATTTTTTTTTTTAAAAAAAATGTTTTTATTAAGAATTTTTCAATAACAATATTTTCCACCTTACAAACCCCCCCCCCCACCCGTAACAAAGAAAAGAAAAAGAACTTGCGTGGCAAGACATGAACATGGCAAGTGAATAAGATACAAAACTTGGTACATTGGATTCTTCCCGTACATGTCAGCTTCCGGATGGATCATTCATGTGTTTTCTTGCTCAAATGCACCCCAGAGACCCCCCCCCCGAACGATGTCCCCCCCTCTCTCCTCCCCCCCCCCCCCCCCCCCCGGGTTGCTGCTGCTGTCCGACCTTCATCTAACGCTCCGCGAGATGGTCTAGGAACAGTTGCCACCGCCTGTAAAACCCCTGCGCAGACCCTCTCAAGGCAAACTTTATCCTTTCCAATTTAATAAACCCAGCCATATCATTTATCCAGGCCTCCACGCTGGGGGGCTTCGCCTCCTTCCACATTAGCAAGATCCTTCGCCGGGCTACTAGGGACGCAAAGGCCAGAATGCCGGCCTCTTTCGCCTCCTGCACTCCCGGCTCGTCCACTACTCCAAATAGTGCTAGCCCCCAGCTTGGCTTGACTCGGACTTTAACCACCTTAGATACTGTTCCCGCAACTCCCGTCCAGAACCCCTCCAGTGCCAGGCATGACCAAAACATATGGACATGGTTCACCGGACTTCCTGAGCACCTCCCGCATCTGTCCTCCACCCCAAAGAACCTACTTAGCCTCGCCCCGTCATATGCACTCTATGAACCACCTTAAATTGTATCAGGCTAAGCCTGGCACACGAGGAAAGGAATTAACCCTACTTAGGGCATCAGCCCATAGCCCCTCCTCAATCTCCTCCCCAACTCCTCTTCCCATTTACCCTTCAGCTCCTCTACCAGCGCTTCCCCCTCTTCTTTCAACTCCTGGTGTATTTCCGACACCTTGCCCTCCCCGACCCATACGCCCGAGATCACCCTGTCGTGAATCCCCTTTGCCGGGAGTAGCGGAAATTCCCTCACCTGTCGCCTCATGAACGCCCTCACTTGCATGTACCTGAAAGCGTTTCCCGGGGGTAGCCCAAACTTCTCCAGCGCCCCTAAGCTCGCAAACGTCTCGTCAATGAACAGGTCCCCCATTCTTCTAATCCCTGCCCGATGCCAGCTCTGAAACCCCCCCGTCCATCCTTCCTGGGACAAACCGATGGTTGTCTCTAATCGGAGACCACACCGAGGCTCCCGTCGCACCCCTGTGCCGCCTCCACTGCCCCCAGATCTTTAGCGTTGCCGCCACCACCGGGCTCGTGGTGTACCTTGTCGGCGAGAGCGGCAGCGGTGCCGTCACCAGCGCCCCCAGGCTCGTTCCTTTGCCGAGGTTCACAAGAATGATCCCTGGAATTAAGAACTTGTTGTATGAGGAATGTTTGAGGACTCTTGGGTCTGTACTTGTTGAGAGTTCAGAAGGATGAGAGGGGATCTTATTGAAACGTACAAGATACTGTGAGGCCTGGATAGAGTGGACGTGGAGAGGCTGTTTCCACTTGTAGGAAAAACTAGAACCAGAGGACACCGTCTCAGATTAAAGGGACGATCCTTTAAAACAGAGATGAGGAGGAATTCCTTCAGCCAGAGGGTTGGTGAATCTGTGGAGCTCTTTGCCGCAGAAGGCTGTGGAGGCCAATTCACTGAGTGTCTTTAAGACCGAGATAGATAGGTTCTTGATTAATAAGGGGATCGGGGTTATGGGGAGAAGGTAGGAGAATGGGGATGAGAAACCTATCAGCCATGATTGAATGGCGGAGCAGACTCGATGGGCCAAGTGGCCTAATTCTGCTTCTATGTCTTATGGACAGGATGGAGGGGGCTTTACCCTGTATCTAACCTTGTGCTGGACCTGCCCTGGGAGTGTTAAATGGGGACAGTGTAGAGGAAGCTTTACTCTGTATCTAACCCTGTACTGTACCTCTTCCTGGGAGTGTTTGATGGGATCAGTGTAGAGGGAGTTTTACTCTGTATCCAACGCTGTGCTGTACATGTCCTGCGAGTATTTGATGGGCCAGATGAGAGCTTTGTTTTATACTGGGATAGAATTTCTCGAAACACTGGTATCTTACCCAGACTACATCCACTAAGGTTAGTTCACAGGGAGCAAATGGATAACGGGGAAAGGCAGAAACGCTGGCAGATTCTTTTTCCTCATCATAACTCAAGAAAATCCGGGTTCAATTCCGGCCTCGGGTCACTGTCTATGTGGAGTTTGCATGTTCTCCCCGTGTCTGCGTGGGTTTCCTCCCACAGTCAAAATAAAAAAGAGGTGCAGGTTAGGTGGATTGGCCATGCTAAATTGCCCCTTGGTGTCCAAAGGTGGGGTTCTGGGGATAGGGTGGGGGGGGGTCCTAGTTTAGGGTACTCTTTCAGAGGGTCGGTGCAGACTCGATGGGCTGAATAGCCTCCTTTTGCGCTGTAGGGTTTCTATGATTCTACGTTTATTAATGTGTCCATCTCAGCTGAAACTTCAGAGCAATGCTGAGGGAATGCTACATTGTCAGAACTTTGAACGACATGGTGACATAAAGACCTCAGAACACAACATGGCCAGTTTCAAACTGCAAGATGTTCTCTTGGCATTTATCGTTCAATGTTTCTCCTGAATCACCACTGCTAAAAACAGGTATTACTGGTTATTTTTCACTGACTGTGAGGGATTGTGTTCACAAATTTATTGCTGTGTTTGCCTACGTAATAACTGACTCCACGAGAAGCACTGGAATATTTTGAGAGACAAGACAGCGTCCTGGATCAATGCAAAGCTCTTTTTAAGAAACATTTGCTTCCAAACATCAGGACATTGCTCCAGCCCTTGGGAGCTTGTTTCGGTGAGGTTAGGAGCAGGAAACAGTTAAGAGGAATTACAAACAATTAGACAAGTCATATAAAATTTTAATGTAAATAAAGGATTCTGAACCTATAATGTGATCCTTAAAGGGATCCCAGCGTTGGAAGTGTGAAGGAGTTGTCCCCATCTCAAAATATCGTTTGACAATAGCTGGCTTCTGATGTGCAGCATTGCAATCCCCACTTTATAACAATCCTCACCCGTTTATTTCCCATGCTGTGGGTCAGAGATTTTAAAATCCAACATGTAAAGTGCGTGGGCCAAGGCAGTATACAGGTGTGAGGTAGTGAATCGGAGACAGTACACCGGGCTACTGCTGGGAGAGGAGAGGAAAAAAACCTGGAAGAGAAGGAAACAGAGCATTAGTTAGTTCCACCACCTGTACTTGGTTGTTATTTATATAGAGGACACTGCTCTATACAGAGGGGCAGCAAACTCCTAACCAGCACGAGGAAACATTGGTTCTCCTGATGCAACCTCCATGCTGCCCTCTGCTGGGACACAGGAAACCCTTGCAACTTTTCTCAATCTCTCTCTTTGCATGGTGCCTCGATAGGCTGAGGTGAGTGATCTCATTAACGTGGTTATATTGTGTATGAAGAGCTATGAGGTATATGGGAAATGTGTGCTGATACAATAGATGTGTTTTATCAATACCTAAGGCTTTTTGATGTTTACAGCGGACAGAAGATACAATCATCAGGAAAGACTGGACAGGCTGGGATCTTTTCTGTAGAAAAGAGATTGACAGGGTGACCTATAAAGAGGATTAAGAAGATAGACATAAAGAAAATGGTTCCACTTGTGAGCAAGTCCAAATATAGGGGCCATAAATATGACAGTCAATAATAAATCGAATAGGGCAGCACGGTGGTGCAATGGTTAGCACGGTTGCCTCACGGCGCCGAGGTCCCAGGTTCGATCCTGGCTCTGGGTCACTGTCTGTGTGGAGTTTGCACATTCTCCCCGTTTTGCCCCCACAACCCAAAGATGTGCAGGGTAGGTGGATTGGCCGCGCTAAATTGCCCCTTAATGGAAAAAATGAATTGGGCACTCTAAATCTATTTTTTAAAAGAAAAGAATAATAAATCGAATAGGGATTTCAACAGAAACTTTTCCTTACCCAGTGAAGTGTGAGGACGTGGAATTCACAAACATAGTGAGCAGTTGAGGTGACTGAATGGATGTATTTAAGGACTGCTAGATAAACATACGAGGGAAAGAAAAAGGTTATACTGATATGGTGAAATAAAGTGAAGTGGGAGGATGTTTGTGTGGAGTATAAACACTGGCACAGACCTGTGGGCTGTATGGTCTGTTCTGTGCTGTACATTCTACGTAGTAACTACATTGTTTTCTGTGTCATTGAGTCCTTACAGATCGAAAAGAGAAGTTGTCTGTTCTGAAGAACAAGTGGGATCTGTGTCATTCGGCCAGTTGCCTGTCCCTGGACAGCCAAACTGTTGCTGATGGTAACAACTAAATCGAGGGAATTCTTTCCGAAAGTCACAAGGCTCGGCAGCGCTTGCTGACCAGGTTCATGGAGAGAAAGACCTTGCGTTTGTACAGAACCTTTCACCACCTGAGGGTTTTGTAAAACACCTTACAGACAGTGGCATACTTATTGTAGTGCTGTCGCTGTAGCAATTTAGGAAAATGTAACTGCCAATTTACACAAATATAAATGTGATATTGACCAGATCATCTGTTTTTCATGATGTTAATTGAAGGATAAACATTAGCTCTGGGAGATTGCCCCAGCTCCTCTTCAAAATAGCATCTTTTACATCCAGCTGAGGGCGGATGGGGCCTCGCTGAAAGACAGTACCTCTGACAGTGCAGTGCTTCATCAGCGCATCACTGGGAATGTGGAATGTGCTTAAATCTCTGGAATGGGGTTTGAACCCACAACCTCTCCGCCGAGGGAAGAGAATGCTGTTCACTTAGTCACAGCTGGCACCAACAGAGTGGTGTTTGGGGTGATGCGCCAATGGGTGGGTCAGCACTCTCAGCAAAAGCACTGACAGGGTGCCACAAGGGAGCATTAGCATTCTTACCATCAGCTGGGCTAATCTTACCTGCAGACTCTTACTCTGCCTCTTGTCCCAGAGACGGACAACACCATAGCGAGAGGAGCCACTGGCGATCATGAAGTTTCCGTCACTCTGCAAGCAGTAGAGCGCACTATCATGAGGTTCTTCCCACTCCATCACACTGCGTCTGCAATAGAAAAAGAAGCTTAGAACAGTGACAGTAGCTCAGCCAGGACTGACACAAGAGATAACAACATTTTGAGCCCATAAGCAGGCATGTTTATATAAGCACCCAAAATATACAGCAACTGCTCACCAGGACAGAGAACAGAGAGCAGGAGATATAAAAGAATAAGGGAGAAGGGAGACAATGAGGAAGAATGGAATAAAGACAAGATCAACAAAGTTTTAGGGAAGATTTTACGGATAATTGTTGGCCCAGGACACTTGGTCAATAGTGGTCCTGATACCAACCTTACTAGTATCCTACTATGGACCTTTCTCCAGTCTCAAAGAAGAAAAGTACAGCATAGGAACAGGCTTTTCGACCCTCCAAGCCTGTGCAAATCATGATGCCCAAACTAAAAAGAAAACCTTCTGCCCTTACTCAGTCCATATCCCTCTATTTCCTCCCTATTCATGTACCCATCCAGATGCCTCTTACCACTACTCTGTTTCCAGTCACTCAGCCAACATCATATCCAGCTGCCACTTTCCCTTTTATTCCATTGGGTTCCTTTGCTGGGAAGTCTATTATGTGGCACATTATTAAATGTCTTTTGGAAATCCATAAAAACCGCATAAACCAATATTCTACTCTATGATTCAATGAATTGCCGATTCTCTAATTTACTAATGCTAAACCCTCTTCTCAAGGGCAATTAGGGATGGGCAGAAAATGCTGCCTAACCTACATCCCATGAATACATGTTTTAAAAGTTCCATCCCCGTCCACTCACTTTTCAAACATTCAATTCCCCATCTCAACTGATACCAAGCAGGGGCTGGTTTAGCACAGTGGGCTAAACAGCTGGCTTATAATGCAGAACAAGGCCAGCAGCGCAGGGTCAATTCCCGTACCGGCCTCCCAAACAGGCACCGGAATGTGGCGACTAGGGGCTTTTCACAGTAACTTCATTGAAGCCGACTTGTGACAATAAGCGATTATTATTATCCAACTCTTTTCAACAATGCAACAATCCTTTTGCACTGCAAATTCTATGACTAATCGAAGTGTCGAGAGCTCTTTAACTGTAACCCTGAGTCCTGAGCTCATTGTTCAGGACTAGTAGCTATTCTAAGTCCACCTCAACTATGTCTTTCATTGTTTTAAAAGCCTATGTTATAGCTAGGGAGAGGAATTGGGAGAGGAATTTAAAGATGAAGACAATCAAAATGATCCAGGACCAAGGGAGGCCATTTCTGCCAGCTCTTGGAAAAAACTATCCCACTCCTCCACTTCTTCCCCTGCAAATGTTTCCATTTCAAATATTTACCCAAAGGCCTTTTGAAAGTTACTATTGAATCTGCTTCCACTGCCCTTTCTGGCCGTGTAATTTAGATCACAACAACTCATAGCTCCCTCATGTTGCCTTTGGTTCTTTTAACAACTAAATTCAACTAATGTCATGAAGTGGATGTTTTTGTGGGGGAAGCGACAGGAAGCAGGGAAGTCAACGTGCAATCCGAGAGCCACTGCCAGCATTCTGCAGCTTGGAGACTCCAGCTCATCGTCTCCGCATTGATGACGAGAGTCTCATTAACTCAAAGGAGTCAGCTGACAGTGCAGTACAGTGACAGGATCACTGCTGTGTTTACTATAAGTGCTGGAGATGAAATGAGTATCGAGAGAGCTGTAGACTATGCAAGAAACCCATTAAAAGCTGCTTCCAGAGTCCATTAAAGCATTCTCGACCAGGGACAGCCTAATTCATCTCTTTGCTGTATTTATTCATTCACTCTCGGGATGTGGGCGTTAATGGAAAGATCAGTATTTATTGCCCATTTCTAATTGCCCTTGAGAAGATGCTGGTGAACTGCTTTCTTGAACCTCTTGTAGTTAATGTGGTGTAGGTACACCCACAGTGCTGTTAAGCAAGTGTTCCAGGTCTTTGACCCAGCGACATCAGAGGAATGCTGATATATTTCCAAGTTAGGGCGGCAGGGTGGTTCAGTGGTTAGCACTGCTGCCTACGGCGCTGAGGACCCGGGTTCGATCCCGGCCCTGGGTCACTGTCACTAAGTGAGCAACTGGGTGTGTTACTGGAGCAAAGAGGGTCAGGAAATAGAGAAATAACAAGGATTGTTGTGAGAAACCGTTTCCACTGTCAAGAGAGGTGGTAAACAGAGAACACGGATTTACTATAATTGGCCAAGGGACCAGGGAGGTGAGGAGCATTATTTTTAAACATGTTGAGTTATAATGACCTAGCTTGGGACTATGTCGCCATTCCTTGATTGTCACTGGGCCTAAATCCTGGAACTCACTAACAGCACTATGGGAATACCTATACCAGAAGGCAGCTCACCAACACCAGCTCGCCATCAAGGGCAATTAGAGATATACAGCAAATGCTGGCCTTTGCCAGTAACGCTCACATCCCACGACTGATGTGTGGGGAAAGTAGATTCAATAACTTTCAAAAAAAGATTTTGTCAAGTATTCAAAGAAGAAAATTTGTAGGAGGGTCTGGGGAAAGAGCAGAGGGAGACTGGGAGGTTCCTGGACCGCAGGGCCAGTAAGACGGCCTTCCAGACCGTTCCGTTCTCCCTCTCTACCTGTCCGTTACCCCGGGGGTTGTAACTGGTCGTCCTGCTCGAGACGATGCCCTTGCTGAGCAGGAATTGACTCAGTTTGTCGCTCAAAGAGGAGGACCCCCCATCACTATGTATGTAGGCGGGGAACCCGAACAGTGCAAAGATGCTATGGAGGGCCTTGATGACGGTGGTTGCGGTCATGTCTGGGCAGGGGATGGCGAATGGGAACCGGGAGTACTCATCAATCACGTTCAGGAAGTACGTGTTGCAGTCGGTGGAGGGGGGGGGGGCCTTTGAAGTCCATGCTGAGGCATTCAAAGGGACGGGAAGCCTTTATCAGGTGTGCTTTCTCTGGCCGGTAGAAGTGCGGTTTGCACTCCGCGCAGATCTGGCAGTCCCTGGTGACGGACCTGACCTCCTCGATGGAGTAGGGCAGGTTGCGGGTCTTGACAAAATGGAAAAAGCGAGTGACCCCCAGGTGGCAGAGGTCCTCGTGGAGGGCTCGGAGGCGGTCCACTTGTGCGGTGGCACATATGCCACAGGGCGTCAGGAGGCTCATTTAGCTTCCCGGGACGGTACAAGATCTCGTTGTAGTAGGTGGAGAGTTCGACCCTCCACCGCAAGATCTTGTCGTTTTTTATCTTGCCCCGTATTATCAAACATGAAAGCAACCGACCGTTGGTCAACGAGGAGAGTGAATCTCCTGCCGGCCAGGTAATGCCTCCAATGTCGCACAGCTTCTACTATGGCCTGGGCCTCCTTTTCGACTGAGGAGTGGCGGATTTCGGAAGCTTGGAGGGTACGTGAGAAGAAGGCCACTGGTCTGCCTGCTTGGTTGAGGGTGGCCGCCAGAGCTACGTCAGACGCATCGCTCTCGACCTGGAAGGGGAGGGACTCGTCGATGGCGTGCATCGTGGCCTTTGCAATGTCTGCTTTGATGCGGCTGAATGCCTGGCGGGCCTCTTTCGACAGGGGAAAAGCTGTGGATTGGATCAGGGGACGTGCCTTGTCCGCATAGTTGGGGACCCACTGGGCGTAGTAACTGAAAAACCCTAGGCAGTGCTTCAGGGCCTTGGAGCAGTGAGGGAGGGGGAACTCTATGCGTTCAGGGTCGGGGCCTATAACTCCATTTCGCACTACGTAGCCGAGGATGGCTAGGTGGTCGGTGCTAAACACGCATTTATCCTTGTTGTCTGTAAGGTTAAGGATTTTTGCGGTCTGGAGGAATTTTCGGAGGTTGGTGTCGTGGTCCTGCTGGTCGTGGCCGCAGATGGTGACATTATCGAGATATGGGAATGTTGCCCGTAAACCGTACCGGTCAACCATTCGGTCCATCTCGCGCCGGAAGACCGAGACCCCGTTGGTGACACCGAAGGGGACCCTTAAGTGGTAGAGCCGCCCAGCTGCCTCGAAGACAGTGTATTTGCGGTCACTAGTGCGGATGGGGAGCTGGTGGTAGGCGGACTTGAGATCCACTGTGGAGAAGACCGTATAATGCGCGATCCTGTTTACCAGGTCGGATATGCGGGGGAAAGGCTAGGCGTCCAGCTGCGTAAACCTGTTGATGGTCTGACTGTAGTCGATGACCATCCTATGCTTCTCCCCGGTCTTTACCACCACTACTTGAGGTCTCCAGCGGCTGTTACTGGCTTCAATGACCCCTTCCCTCAGTAGCTTTTGGACCTCTGGCCTAATAAAGATCCGGTCCTGGGCACTGTAGCGTCTGCTCCTGGTGACGACGGGTTTGCAATCCGGGGTGAGGTTCGCAAACAGGGAAGACGGGTCGACCTTAAGGGTCGCGAGGCCGCAGACAGTAAGGGGGGGGGTATAGAGCCACCGAATATGAAGGTTAGACTTTGGAGGTTACACTGGAAGTCTAAACCCAGGAGTGTAGCCGCGCAGAGGTGGGGAAGGACGTAGAGACGGACATTTTTGAACACCCTTCCCTGGACTGTGAGATTCGCTACACAAAACCCCTTTATCTCCACTGAGCGTGAACCGGAGGCCAGGGAGATTTTTTGATTAACGGGGTGGATGAGGAGAGAACAGCGCCTTACCGTGTTGGGGTGTATGAAGCTCTCCGTGCTCCCAGAGTCGATTAGGCAGGACGTCTCGTGTCCTTTGATGAATACAGTCGTTGTAGCAGTTGAGTGTTCGAGGCCGGGACTGATCCAGGGTCACCGAGGCTAATCGCAGCAGTTGAGAGTTCTCTTCGGGCAGTGCGCGGTCAGCCGAGCTGGGGTCCTGGGGGTTCATCCAAGATGGCGGCTCCCATTGGTCGCACATGGCTGGGGATGCACAAAATGGTGGTGCCCATCCCTCTAATGTGGCATCCGCGGGACAAGATGGCGGCGCCCCGGGTCTGCACGTGGCCCTGGAATGTGAAGATGGCGGCGACCGCTGGCCGCACGGGGACCGTGGAGAGGTTTGTGGTTGCGGTCCGCATTCGCCGCCGGAGACCGCGGCAACTGCACGGGCCTGGCATACCCCCACAAAATGGCCCTTTTTGTCGCATCCCCTGCAGGTGGATGCGGGGGCCGGGCAGCGCTGGCGGGGGTGCTTGGCCTGCCTGCAAAAGTAGCAGCGGGGCTCCTCTGGGTTGCCAGGCCGCCTTGCAGCGCAGGCTTGTGGGGGGATGGGGGACGTCCGGTGTCGGCTGCGGAGGGGTTCCACGCTGCCCAGGGGGCTACCGCGCAGTTGGGAACGTAAGCACGGGTGTTCCTGGAGGCCACGTCCAGAGATCCTGCAAGGGCCCGTGCCTCCCTGAGACCCAGACTGTCTTTTTCTAACAGTCGCTGGCGGGTTTGTGAGGATAGCATACCTGCCACAAAAGCGTCTCGGACCAAGAGTTCAGTGTGTTCGCTCGCCGAAACTTGCGGGCAGCTGCAGTTTCTCCCCAACACCAGGAGTGCACGGTAGAATTCTTCCAGCGATTCCCCAGGGGTTTGTCGCCTTGTTGCAAGCAGGTGCCGGGTGTAGACCTGGTTTACCCAGCAAATATAATGTCCTTTTAGCAGCTCTATTGCTGCATCGAAGTCTTCCGCTTCCTCGATGAGGGTGTAAATCTCCGGGCTCATCCTCAAGTGCAGGACTTGCATTTTCTGCTCTCCCGTGGGTGCGTTTTCGGCCGTCCCGAGATACCCTTTAAAACACGCCAGCCAGTGCTTGAAGATTGCCGCTGAGTTTGCCGCGTGGGGGCTAAGTTGCAGACACTCCGGCTTGATTCGGAGCTCCATCCTTTTTTAAAAAAAAACTAGCTTATTAAATTGATGCACGATCAATGACCACTAAAGCAAGGTTGTAGTCCAACTGAAGGCTTTAATAAGCTAGATGTTTCCCCCAGCAGCTCAGGTACAGAATGAAGGCTGCTGGGGCGGCATGGGCTCTTATACCCTGCCTAGCAGGGCGGAGCTACCATACATCCTAACCAATAGAAAACATACAGTTTCCACCAATGGTGCTCCAGCCTATCAGGTACCGTAATACCTCTAATACCACATACGCGAGCCCTCTTGGCCGGTCCACTCAACCCTCTCACGTTCCATGTGATCAGCCTGGTCGGGGGGCACCCCCCCCCCCCCCCCCCGATCAACCATAACCCTTCCCAGGCCAGCCTCCAGCCCGTGTCCCGGGCCTCTTCAGGCCTGCCCTCGGGCGCCCACCGTCAACGATCCCCAGTCTGTCTCCAAGCGCCGGTCCCTCCCCTATCAGCAGATCAAGGCCCCTCCCCCCGTAACAAAATAACAATCCCAACCCCCTCAACAAGCTTATCACCTCATCTGGCGAGTTCCTGGGCCTCATAAGTGACCCACAGGTGTACAGCATACCAAACCTCACCCCCTTCTTTTTTTATAAATTCATTTTTTCCAATTTAAAAGGCAATTTAGCGTGGCCAATCCACCTAGCCTGCGCATCTTTGGGTTGTGGGGGCGACACCCACGCAAACACAGGGAAAATGTGCAGGGATCGAACCTGGGACCTCGGTGCCGTGAGACAGCAGTGCTAACCACTGCGCCACCGAGCTGCTCCTTCACCCCCTTCTTAAAGAGGGCAGATTGCACCTTGTTAAAACGTGCCCTTCTTTTGGCTAATTCCACCCCCAAGTCCTGGTAAATACACAGCTTGTGGTCTTCCCATTGCAGCTCCTCGTCTGCCTGGCCCACCTCAAGATCTGTTCCTTGTCCAGGAACCGGTGCATTCGTACCGCTAACGACCTCGGAGCTCATTCCTCACGGGCTTCTTCGTAACCGCCGTGCGCCCTGTCCACCAAGGCACCTTCCTCCCAGCAGCTTCTCAAACACACGCGCAACATATACACCTGCGTCCGATCCCTCGCTGCCCTCTGGGAGGCCAACAATCCTCAGGTTCTGCCCGCGCGATCTATTCTCCATGTCCCACACTTTCTCTTGCAGCCTCTTCTGGTGGTCCTTCATCAGCCCCATCTCCACCGCCATCGCGGCCAGCTGGTCCTCGTGCTCAGCCACCGCCTCTTCCACCTTCTGGATCGCCCGGCCCTGGGTTTCCAGTCTCTGCTCCACACGGTCAATCCCAGCCTTTATCCGGTCCAGGTATTCCATTCTCTGCTGAGCGCATTTCTCCTGAAGAAAGTCCAACAGCTGCTCCGCTGACCACTGGGCTGGCAGTTTCGGTCCCTGACCCTCCGCCATATTCTCCTGCGCTGCAGACGCCACTCCCGTCTTCAACCAACGTTCTCTCCTTTTCAGACCCCTTCTGGTCCAAGGATCCATACACTGGTGGGGAATCCTTCTCCTCTACTTCACCAGTCTCCTGTTTTGACGATCAAATCCACCGTAAATCAGGGAAAAAGGTCCAAAAGATCCACCACGAGCGGGAGCTACCAAATATGCAACCACTCACTCCATGGCCACCACCGGAAGTAACTTTATCAACTATTACTGGGCGGCTAACATATCGATGGTTAGGAAGTGGGTAGTGGGGGAAGGGTCGGTGTGGGAGTGAGTGGAGGCTGCATCTTGTCAGGGCATGAGTCTGAAGGCTTTGTTAACGGCACCTCTGCCGTTCTTGCCGGCTCGATACTCCACAAGCCCTGTGGTAGTGGCAGCCCTGAGGGTGTGGGGGCAGTGGATGCAGCACTTGGGACTGGAGGGGGTGTCGGTGTGGGCACCGATCTATGACAACCATCGGTTTGCTCCGGGGGGGGGGGGGCTGGACGGGGGCTTTTGGAGGTGGCTGCGGGCAGGGATCGAGAGATTTTGAGATCCTTTTATTGAGGAGGGTTTCCCGAGTTTGGAGGAGTTAGAGGAGGAGTTCGAGTTACCAGGTGTGAATGGGTTCCGATACTTGCAAGTGCGGGACTTTGTTCGGAGGCTGGTCCTGGGCTTCCCGCGCCTCCCACTAAGGGGGCTGCAGGTGATGCCGAAACAGGAGTTGGGGAGGAGAAGGTCTCGGAAATATATAAGGAAATGATGGAGTGGGAAGGGGTCCCAATTGGGGAGGTGAAGAGGAAGTGGGAGGAAGGGTTGGGAAGGGAGTTGGAAGTCGGGTTATGGGAGAAGGCCCTGAGGAGAGTCAATGCATCCTCGTCGTGTGCCAGGCTCAGCCTGATCCAATTCAAGGTGGTCCTCAGGGCTCACATGACTGTGGCCCGGATGAGCAGGTTTTTGAGGAGGTGCAGGACAGATGTGGGCGGTGTGGAGGAACTTCTGTGAATCATGTACATATGTTTTGGGTGTGTCCGAGGCTGAGGGGATTTTGGCAGGGATTTTCAGATGTCATGTCTGAGGTCCTGGAAGGGAGGGTGATTCCGAGTCCAGAGGTGGCAATATTTGGAGTGTCGGAAGATCAGGGATCCCGGGAGGGAAGGAGGCCGACGTTTTGGCCTTTGCCTTCATGGTGGCCCGGAGACGGATTCTGTTGGGATGGAGGGACTCGGAGCCTTCAAAGATGGGGGTTTGGGTCTGTGACATAGCAGGGTTTCTTAGGTTGGAGAAAATCAAATTCGCCTTAAGGGGTTCGTTACAGGGGTTCGTTCATCAATTTCTTTAGGGAAAATTAGAAGGGCATGATAGTTAAGGTTTATGCTTGGGGGGAGATGGGTATGTTATTGTGGTTTTTTTTTGTGTTTGTTGGATCTCTTTGTTAAAATTATAAAAGCCTTAATAAAATATTTTCTAAAAAACAAAAATAAATAACATTGAAACAGAATACTTAGAGGCTTTGTTCATTGTGGCCGGGGACTTCAACTAGGCCAAACTCAAGAATGCACTGCCAGAATTCGCCCAACACGTCTCCTGCCCCACCAGTATCCTTGACCACTGCTACACAAACATCAAAGGTGCCTGCCGATCCAGTCTCTGACCACGCTTCAGAAAATCAGACCATAAGACGGTGTCCTTCTCCCGGCATATAAGCAGAAACTTAAGCGGGAGAATCTGGTTAAGAAGGTCGTGTAATGCTGGACCGAGGCAACAGAAGAGCTCCTGCGTGGAGTCAGTGGACTGGTCCATATTCACGAACTTAAGTGGCCAACCTAGATGCGTATGCCACTACCGTCACAGACTGCATCAATAAGTGTGTCAGCATGGTAGAACCCATTCCGGAGAAAACCTCATCTTGTGATGTCTGCCAATTTGGAGCAGAATGTGATGAAGATGCAGAAGATGTTTGGTAAATGCTCCTGTGTTAATTTACGGCAAAATTAACATTTGCTACCTCCCTCAATGTCAGCAAAACTAAGGAGTTGATCATCGACTTCAGGAAGCAAAGTGTTGTACACACACCCCGTCTGCATCAACGGTGCCGAGGTGGAGATGGTTGACAGCTTCAAATTCCTAGGTGTGCACATCACCAACAATCCGTCCTGGTCCACCCACGACGACGCTACAACCAAGACAGCACAACAACACCTGTACTTATTCGCTGCTGGGCTGCCAAAAAAAAAAGAGTGCCAATAGATAGCGGGTAACAGCAGCCCAGAACGGACTGTTTTTTTTTGTTAGATCATGCCCAGAGTCTCCATTAAGGAGATCTTCAAAATGCACCTTCCAGCAGATGCCGACTGCCTCTCTGTTATGATGAGCACGTCTCCACTCTTAGTCAGCTGTGGGGTAGGGCCTTGGGTGTTTGGGCCATAGGTGGTCTTGACTTTGTTGAAGAAACTTCGCACATCATGGCTGTCGACTAAACTGCTGGATCTCCCGCGTTTTCTTCACCCACCATCTGTCCTTTAAGTCACGCGCCTGTTGCTGGAGCTCAGCCTTCAGGAGAGCTGCTGTCTTGCTCTCGAGTCACGTTGCTGTTTCAAGTTCAGAAAAGCCTTGCATTTGCAGATTCTCAGCTCCTGGCTTCCAGGTCATTGTCATCAAACCAGCCTTGGTGTTTCCTGGTCGCGTGACCAAGCATCTCTTCTTGGTCTTGAGGCAGACCAGACATTGTGGACACTCTGCATCACTGAGAGTCATCAGGTTGGCAATGAGGCGCTGGCTGAATAGAGCTTTCTTATCAGAGTTTTTGTAAAAAATAAATGTAAGAGTATCCAATAATTGTTTTTCCAGTCAATGGGCAATTTAGCGTGGCCATTCCACCTCCCCTGCATATCTTTGGGTTGTGGGGGTGAGACCCACGCAGATTTGGGGAGAATGTTCAAACTCCACACCGACAGTGACCCAGGGCCGGGATCGAACCTGGGACCTCGGCGCCGTGAGGCAGCAGTGCTAACCAGCGTGCCGCCCTCTTATCAGCATCTTTTGAGTGCTTGGAGCACGGATGTTTCCATGATGCCTTGCACTTGTCTCTCTGATGGGACACAGTGTTGGTTATGACAAGGCTGTGTTCTAGGCATTTTGTCAGGAGCAGCGTACCATTGGATTTCCTTAACCCCCTCTCAGTAGATTACAGCTCCCTAGAGGTCTGTGTTCTTTCCAACTCTGGCGTTAACGTTGCCAAGTAGGATCAGTTTGTTGTCTGTTGAGACTCGGGCCAAGAATTGTTCAGGGCCGGAGTAAAATTCCTCTTTGGACTCAGGTCTGTAGTGTTGGGGCATACACGCTGAGGAATGTAGCACACTTGTTCTGGGCTAGGGTGAGCTGAAGGGTCATGGGGCACCTTCGCAAGCGCAGTCTCCATTGTGACCAACTAATTTGTTTTTAATGGAGAAAGCAACCCCGTCGAAGCAGCGATCTTCCAGTTTACCTTTTCAGAAGATGGTGCAACAGCCACCTTGTTCCTTAAACTGGCTGTCCCCTGCCCGCTGTGTCTTAGGGCAGCGATGCCAAAGTGGAAACGCATCAGCTCCAGGGTGTCGATAGCAAGACGCTGTTCTGGTCTGTCGCTGTTCCAATTGTCCACGAGGGTCCTGATGTTCCAGTCCCAAAACTTCATTTTAAAGGGGTGGAAGATTCCTGTGCGTCAGTTCTTTTAATGTGGGGTGGTCATTGCACACCATCTACCACACGGGCTTGACCAAGCAATGCTTTGGTCAAGTGGCCAGAGGGTCCAAAATGACTGGAGACCAGGCTCCAATGGAGGGCTTAGGACATGCAACCACGCATAATCCTCCAGCCCACACTCCCACTGCTCTTCAGGTAAATAAGATATATTAAATATAATTAACATATTAAAGCTAACCTAAACCCCGAACAACTGACGGTGATTAACTCCTAAAAAAATAAAGCAATGGTTCCCATCTCAGACAGAACCTCCCCACCGACCCCCCGATGGTGAACGCGTCCTTCCCCAAATGCAGGAACGACATTAAGTCACCCAGGAAAGCAGGAGGTACTGGGCAGAGTGGAGACCGCCACCCAGACAATATTCACCTCTGAATGTTGGTGAGGCAAAGGCGACAACATCCGCCTCTACCCCAGACTGAATCACTGGTGAATCGGACATCCCAAATATGGCCACCAGTGGACACGGGTCTAAATCCACACGCAGTATCTCTGACACGGTATTAGAGAATGAAGCCCAGAAGCTTGTGTTTGGTCAGGACCAGAACATGTGCGAGTGGCTAGCTGGACCAATAGAACAGCGATTACACCTATCCTCTACATCTGGGAAAAACCCACTCATCCTTGCTCCAGTCAACTGCACCCTGTGCAGGACCCTAATCTGAATCAGGGTCAGCCGGACACATGATGACGTGGAGTTAACCCTCAGTAAGAATGGGGCCCAATTCACCCTCACGCCGCTTAATGGAGCAGAATCCGATGAAAGAATATGGCTGTACAGGTCCAGAATAGAACCCTCGCCAGGCCAAGCCAGGGACAGAATCCTCCTCATCAAGGGGGAAGGTAGTGCCAGAGGAACGGAAGGAAAAACCTTACGTGAGAAGTCACAGACTTGAAAATACCGAAACAGGCTGGAGTTGGGCAACTGGAATTTATCAGCTAACTCCCTAAAACTGGCAAACCTCCCCTCCACAAACAGGTCTCCAAACTGCTCCAGGCCCTTCCCTTCCCAAGATTTAAATGTTGGGTCCAACCCGGACGGCAGGAAAAGGTGATTGTTGCCAATAGGGGCTGGTGAAGACAGGGAAAGTAGCTTCAAATGTTTCCAAATCCTCAGAGAGGAGATCAACACTGGGTTTGAGGAAAATCTAACCGGGGAAAAGGACAACGGTGCAGTGATTATGGCCAGAAGAGTAAAAGTCGAGCTCCGTCCGTTCCCCAATAGTTTGGGGGACACAAATCCACGACAGAATGTTGAATGTTTGCAGCCCAGTGATAGATCAATAAATTGGAGAGGGCCAAGCCCCCCCCCCCCCCCCCACTGTCTGTCCCTTTGAGGCAGAGCGCTGCGGATTCGAGGATTCTTACCCACCCAAATAAACAAGGATATCAATTTATTGACCTTGATAAAAAAGGACATGGGGAGAAAAATGGGAGGACACTGAAAGAAAAATAAAATCCCCGGGAGCACTTTCATTCGAATAGTTTGAACCCTACCTGTCAAGAATAGAGGAAGGCTTCTACCTCTGCAAATCCGTTCTGATACTATTAACCAGACTCGCGTAATTCAACTTGCGAGATGAGGCCCAGTTATGGGCCACCCGGACCCCCAGATAGTAAACACTAGTCTTAGAAAGACAAAACGGTAACATCTCCAATTGGGCTCACCTCCCAGAGGGTTAACTGGGAAACATTCACTCTTAGCGAAGTTGAGTTTATACCCCGAGAAAGCGCCGAAGGTGTTAAGCAACTTCATTATGTCGTCGATGAAGGGGGCTGAATCCGTAATATAAAGAAGTAGGCCATCGGCATAGAGGGACACCCAACACTGCACCCCATCCCAAGAAATACCACTCCACTGACTCAAAGACCTCAAAGCTATAGAGAGCGGCTCTTTCGCCAGAGCGAACAGGAGTGGAGAAAGTCGGCAGCCCTGCCGAGTTTTATTTTCGGTTATTAATAAATGTTTCAATTTAATATTTAAAATTTTCAAAAGTGTTGTGGAATTTGTGTCTCCTGATTTCAGTACATTTATCTTCTTGTAGTAAAATACAAATAGAAGCTAGTTGTGATAGCTTGTCAAGTTTCCCTTTGGGATTTGGTTTGCACTGCACTTGCCACCTGCTGGACCATAACAAGTATGTCACTGAACCACAATGATCTGAATAGACAGAAGGGCACAGGTTCAAGTCTTGGTCCGTGCTTTGCTAGTGATTTGAAATAAGAAGGCAACAGGAAACAACTACACTGGCTCCTCCATCTCCTCAACCCTCCCTATTTCTGTAACTTTGACCAGCTCAATAAAATGCCAAAGATCGCTGTATCTGTCCAATCCTGGCTTCTTCTATATCCCCCATTTCATTGCTGCACCTTGGTGGCTATGCACTCATTGCCTAGGCCTTGAGCTCCGAAAATCCTCCCTAACTCTTTCTAGCTCACTTCCCCTGTAAGATACTCTTTATAACTCAACTCTTTGACCAAGCTTTTTGTCATCTGACCAAATATCACCTCCTTTGGCTCAGTATCAAATTTTGATTGATATCACCCAGTGAAGCAGCTTAAAAGTGCTGTATAAATACAAGTGGTTATATCTAACCCCGTGCTGTACCTGCCCTGGGAGTGTTTGATGGGGACAGTGTAGAGGGAGCTTTACTCTGTATCTAACCCAGTGCTGTACCTGTCCTGGGAGTGTTTGATGGGGACAGTGTAGAGGGGGCTTTACTCTGTATCTAACCCTGTGCTGTACCTGTCCTGGGAGTGTTTGATGGGGACAGTGTAGAGGGAGCGTTACTCTGTATCTAACCACATGCTGTACCTGTCCTGGGAGTGTTTGATGGGGACAGTGTAGAGGGAGCTTTACTCTGTATCTAACCCCGTGCTGTACCTGTCCTGGGAGTGTTTGATGGGGACAGTGTAGAGGGAGCTTTACTCTGTATCTAACCCCGTGCTGTACCTGGCCTGGGAGTGTTTGATGGGGACAGTGTAGAGGGAGCTTTACTCTGTATCTAACCCCGTGCTGTACCTGTCCTGGGAGTGTTTGATGGGGACAGTGTAGAGGGAGCTTTACTCTGTATCTAACCCTATGCTATACCTGTCCTTTAGAGTTTGATGGGGACAGTGTAGAGGGTGTACTCTATATCAAACCGCATGCTGTACCTGTTCTGGAAATGTTTGATGGGGACAGTGTAGAGGGAGCTTTACTCTGTATCTAACCCCGTGCTGTACCTGTCCTGGGAGTGTTTGATGGAGACAGTGTAGAGGGAGCTTTACTCTGTATCTAACCCTATGCTATACCTGTCCTGGGAGTGTTTGATGGGGACAGTGTAGAGGGAGCTTCACTCAGTATCTAACCCCGTGCTGTACCTGTCCTGAGAGTGTTTGATGGGGACAGTGTAGAGGGAGCTTTACTCTGTATCTAACCCCGTGCTGTACCTGTCCTGAGAGTGTTTGATGGGGACAGTGTAGAGGGAGCTTTACTCTGTATCTAACCCCGTGCTGTACCTGTCCTGAGAGTGTTTGATGGGGACAGTGTAGAGGGAGCTTTACTCTGTATCTAACCCCGTGCTGTACCTGTCCTGGGAGTGTTTGATGGGGACAGTATTGAGGGAGCATTACTCTGTATCTAACCCTATGCTATACCTGTCCTTTAAGTGTTTGATGGGGACAGTGTAGAGGGAGCTTTACTCTGTATCTAACCCCGTGCTGTACCTATCCTGGGAGTGTTTGAAGAGACAATTTAGAATAATCTCATTACCAGCATCTGTTAATTTGATAAGCACAAAAAATTATTTCAAACATATTTGTAAGTAAATCTGTGCAACCTTCAGTAAATAAATGTGTGTGGGTGCTGCACTGACTTTATTTGCCAGCAGGTGGCAGCAGTACCCCATTGGACAGATATGTAACCTTCAGAATGAACTGAAGTGCCTGACAACTGTCTGGATGAGCTCCTTCCCCTGGCATGCTCACCTCGGTTTGTCCTGTCATCATTGTCTGCTCACATCCTCTCTAACTCTGATGTATATTCAAGCATCTGCTTCGAAAATAATTCTCGAGATTTGCCAGTCTGCGTTAGTTTAATAAGATTCTCCACTTCGATTCCTGGGGAAAGTACCCCAACCCTTTAGAATTATTTTGAAGAAGGTGTTTGTTTCACCGATAGCAGTCGCCTCTGTAAGTTCGAGTCTTGTGACTTCAAACCCTGTTCCAGGACTTGGAAATGCAATTAGAGCTGACACTGCATTGAGTACTGGTGAAGCTCTCGATTACCAGGGCTACTTTCCTTCACATGGAACCGAGGAAGGTCTGTAAATCTGGTCCATTAAAAATCATCCATTTCTATTGTTCTTCAACTTAATTCTGGGGATGAGTGTAGCTGGCAAGCCCAGGGTTATTTCCTGTGCCAAAGACGGTAAGGAGCTTCTGCTTTAAGCCGCTGTAGTCTGTCTGGTGCAGGTACATGTACCGTGCTGTTAGGCATGTCCACAATTCTGACCCAACCAGAGTGAAGGAACGGCGATATATTTCCAAGTCAGGCTGGTGTGTGTCTGCATGTGGAGGTGGCCCCAGCCTTCGGAACACTTCTGACAACAAGAGTAAATGGGGAGCAGCAAATAACCTTCATGGAGAAAGACTGGTCTGACAGAGGGAACTTGTGAACAGAGCTTATCTCAGCCAGCAGGTGACACACAAATGGCTCAGAGTGCAGATTCACTATCCATGTTTCTACACATTTGAAACTGTCAGCCGGGTTTCTGGAGGTGATGGACCTCCGTGCGCTGTGGGTGCCCAGGTCACAGACATCACCTACTGTTTGAGCATCACCACTTACACATCAACCCGGTTTTACAAAGCCTTACACACCATCCTTTAATCTGTCTGTCACTCCTTCACACCCACCATTGTTACTCTGTATCACCTGTCCATACACTCGCCATTGTCACTCTGTCCGTCACCCCCTTACACTCACCATTGTCACTCTGTATCACACTGTCCATACACCCACCATTGTCACTCTGTCCGTCACCCCCTTACACTCACCATTGTCACTCTGTATCACACTGTCCATACACCCACCATTGTTACTCTGTCCGTCACCCCCTTACACTCACCAGTTACTCTGTCACATTGTCCTTACACTCACCATTGTTACTCTGTCTGTCACTCCTTCACACTCACCATTGTTACTCGATATTACACTGTCCCACATCACCGGGAGGAGGTTATGAGAAGTATATGCCTCGCTATGCTGCTCCGATTGTAATGTGTTTTGTCACTAAGTCCATTTTGTCCATTGCTACTGGAGCTAATGTGGGTGCTCGGAGGAACTGACTGAAGCAGGTATCTCCTGTTTTACAGCCAAGCAGGTGGATGTCGGGTGCCGGGCTTCCTCAGAACATCAAACTCTGATAAACAATAATTATGCAGCATGGGCCCTTCTTTCACTCTCACCCTGACAGTGTATCAAACGCTGGAGTTATGCCAAAAACAGATACATTTTTTAATGCAGGAAAGATTTTAAAATTCACAACCGTCTAGCTGCAGCCATTAGGAAGGTATCCGAATCCATGATCCAGTCTGTCCTGAGCAAGTTAATCGCAGGAGCAGGGGACATTCCAGAGGGTACAGATGAGGGGAAAATATTCAAACCCGTCAGGGACCAATGTTCAGTAATTCATGCTGGATATGCAAATATGAGCATGAGTATGAGACAATAAAAAGAAAATAAATCCTGTGCACACTGAGATCAACGTTGATTTAACCCCCCCCCCCCCCCCCCCCCCCCCCCCCCCCGATTTGAACAAATAGAACAACAGGGTTCAGTAGAGAGGCTACAACCCCCTGTTTCGAATCAGTGATTGGAGGAAAGAGAGTTGGGGAGGGGGGGGGGGCACTATTATGTGAAGGTGATTTCTACACACAAGTGCCCCTTAGTAAGAAGCAAATGGAGCCACTTCTTTCAGTCTATAAGTTCAATGACTTGTTAAAGAACAAAAGGCACGTTCCAGGTGACCCAGGTGTTAACGGCAGGGTTGTAGCCGAGACAGAACACTCCATATTCTAGACCTGGGTGGTGCTCAGGTCACCTGTCTCAGACAGAATGGGTATACAACAACAACATGTATTTGTACAATGTCTTTCATGTAATAAACTTTCCAAATCACTTCACAGGAGCGTGATCCAGCAGCGAATGAGACTGAGGCACAGAAGGAGTTGGTCAGACAGATGATGAAATGGTTGGTCAAAGGAGATGGGTTTTAGGGAGCATCTTAAGGAAGGGGACGGAAAGACAAGAGCGGTTTACGGAGGGAATTCTGGAGCTTAGGGCCCAGGCACCTGAAAACACAGCTGCCAATTTGGCCCCTCACTCCTGCTCAATAAGATCATGGATCTCAATCTCAATCATATCCCTGATTCCCTTTTAACAGGCGGGGGAGTTGGATCTGACAGTGCTTTCTTCTGTCTAACCCAACTGTTTGTACATGGAGTTGGATCATTTGGAACAGGTAGTAGCAGGTATTTGATAGGCGCCTGTGAAATTGTGAAACGTGACCTCCCACCAGTACCTTCAGGAGAGTGAGATCGGGAAGAGAAGGCTTGCTTACCTGGTGCTGGCTCGTATATCCCACTGTCTGATGTAGGTGTCATATCCACAGGTCAACACGACTGAGGGAGACTCGTAGAGGATATCGAGAACTCCAGCTCCCCGACGGAAGTCTGACCCGAGGCAGCTCTCCAGCTGACCGCTAGAAGAGATTATGAGCGCAGTGTTGATTGTGAGCTAAGAAACATGGTTTTCAACAGCCAACTGCTTGAAAGCAAAGGAAGAACTTGCATTTATATACAGTCTTGCATCGCCTCAGGATGTCCCTAAATGTTTTACAGCCAATTAACGACTTTTCATTGATGCGTCCAGGCAAATGTCACGTAGGAAACGCTTTAGCTAATTTGTGCACAACAAGCTCTCATGAAAATGAACGTGATCATGACCAATCTGTTTTAGTGGTTCTGAGGATAGGTCACTGGCCTGAAATTAGACATAGAATTTACAGTGCAGAAGGAGGCCATTCGGCCCGTCGAGTCTGCATCGGCCCTTGGAAAGAGTACCCCACTTAAGCCCACACCTCCGCCCCATACCCGTAACCCAGTAACGCCACCCAACCCCTTTGGACACTCAGGGCAATTTTAGCCTATCCAATCCACCTAACCTGCACGTCTTTGGACTGAGGAAACCGGAGCACCCGGAGGAAACCCACGCAGATACGGGGAGAACGTGCAAAACTCCACACAGACAGTCACCCGAGGCCGGAGTCGAACCAGCGTCCCTGGTCCTGTGAAGCAGCCGTGCTGCCCCTGAACTGCTCATACTTGCAGTCTGGGCTGAAGCAGGACATGAACTTTCACTGGGTACTGATTGGGAGCCTAGACCCCAGCAGGAGAGGGGTGAAAAAAGGTAACAGAATCTTACAGGTCAGGAAAAGGACTTTCTGCCCATCTCGCCTGTCTGTACCAGCTCTTCAATTAATTACTCCTTTTATTCCCTCGCCTCTTTCCCCCACGCCCTGCAATTCTCTCCTTTTCAAGGATTTATCCAACTTCCTTTTACAAGTTACGACTGAATCTGCTTCCTTACAGAGAGTGTGTTCTGGATCACAACAACTCAAGGTGTTTAAAAAAAAAATCCTCAGCCTTAAATCTGTGTCCTTGCCATTGGAAGCAAAGGTTGGCAATTGTCAGCTGTCTGTTAGCCTCTCAGATAGATCTCCCCCCCGTTACTGAAAACATTAAAAGAAAGCAACAACGCAGCTCTGCCAATGGCCACAGTATTTGAGGGAATACAGTTTCTTCACAACACTGAGCAAAGTTGGTGAGAACTTACACACATTCTAAAAAGAGTCACCCAACTGCACAGACGCAGAAAGGAAAACGGACACTGTTTAATTTGCCTGACCCGACACGTCAGCAGGGCCAGACTTTATTAAGGTGAAGACCACACCAAAAGCGTGGAGCAGGGCAGAGAAAAAAGGCCAATGCAATGTTAAAAAATAAGTAAACACCTTTGTCCGGGAGAATGGTTTGCAAAAGGAGATTATTAGTTGAAGCATGGTGCTCCCAGATCTAATGGAGTGCCCCAGCACAGGCCAAGCAGTGACTAACTACACTCCTCT
This sequence comes from Scyliorhinus torazame, assembly GCF_047496885.1. Taxonomy (NCBI): domain Eukaryota; kingdom Metazoa; phylum Chordata; class Chondrichthyes; order Carcharhiniformes; family Scyliorhinidae; genus Scyliorhinus; species Scyliorhinus torazame. The sequence continues at coordinate 193,794,508 of NC_092722.1, forward strand.
GATCACAGCTAGCCACACACTGGGGTAGGCCCCATTCCTCACTCACTTTCCAAAGGGAAGATTATGTAGAGTAACAATTTCTTTGTCAATGTTCAATTCTCCCCTTGGACATGACTGTGCATTGACTACATTGCACCTCGATACTTAGCCCCTAGCAACCATTTAGAGCAGCTAAGCTGGCCCTAGCAACAGTCTCTTGTAAGTATCCCCCGACAAGCTTTATCGTCAAGTAGTTCAACTAATCCTTGACATTAACCTGGAGTGGTGCGTTATTGTGTTGCAGATTCTCAGCATTGGAGGCTGCAGGATTTTAACCCTTCCTCCCCTGAATTGGTCGGAAGGACAGAAGTATTTATCCCTTCAATAATTAAAAACTTCCATTCATATGGTGCCTTTAACGCGGTAAAAATATGTCAAGGTGCCTCACACAAGTGGTTATCCAGCAAATCTGACACCCGGCCACTTAATTGGGTCAATCAAAAACTTGGTCAAAGTGAATATTAAGGAGCACCTTGGAGGAGGAGAGGGAGGTAGAGAGTCAGCGAGGTTCAGAGAAGGGATTGCAGAGTTTAAGGAAGCAGACTGAAGGTACAGATGACAACGGTGGATTACATTTGGGGGGGTGCAAGAGGCCAGAGCGCAGAGATCTGGGAGGGGTGTAGAGGCTGCAGGAAATTACAGGTGAAGGGAATATCAAAGTAAGTTCTGCTCTCGGGAGAACTTGCATCTGTCTGACATTGTTCTTTGTAAGAGGCCGAGTTTAAACTGTTGCAGAGGCGTGGGTGAACCTGCCAGTTAGCTTCTGCACTGCACCACGTCTATGAAAGCAAAATAAAACGCAACAAATCTTGTACACAAAGCACAAAGTTAACATACAGGAAGGCAAATGGTGTATTATCACCACAATCCCTTCATAGTAAAGGCCAGGAGGTTAAGAATTGGAGGCCTCACAGCAATTAAAGACAGCATTAGTGAGGCCACATTTGGAGTACTTTGTGAAGATTTAGACTCCTTTCCTAACGGAGGATACACATGTCTCAGAGGGAATACACCGACTGGTTACTAGACTGGTTCCAAGGATGAGGTGAGATGGAGTAGACTTTGTTTAAAGTTCATGAAATTTGTGAGGCGATTTAATTATCAATGGAGGGCGATAATTGCTGAGAAAATGCTTCCCCAGCTGGATAATCTATTACACACAGGGCAAACTGAGATGAGAAAACATTTATTTTGAGGAGTATGGACCTTTGGAATTCTATACCCAAGAAAACCGTTGAAAGCATATTTCAAGGAAGGGACGGATAGATTTTTGGACACGAGAGGAATGAAAGGATATGGGGCAGTGTGGGAAAGTAGAATTGAGGGAGAAATTCAGTCAGAATCTCACTGAACAGCAGAGCAGACTGGATATGGCCTCACGTTTGGCTGCATTTACATTTCCCAGTGGCTTGGACAGAGAACAAAGAAACCTGGGGCGTCATTCTCCGACCCCCCGCCGGGTCGGAGAATCGCCGGGGGCTGCCGTGAATCCCGCCCCCGCCGGTTGCCGAAGTCTCCGGCACCGGATATTCGGCGGGGGCGGGAATCGGGCCGCGCCGGTTGGCGGGCCCCCCCGCTCGATTCTCCGGCCCGGATGGGCCGAAGTCCCGCCAATAAATTGCCTGTCCCGCCGGCGTGGTTTAAACCACCTTTTGAACGGCGGGACAAGGCGGCGTGGGCGGGCTCTGGGGTCCTGGGGGGGGGCGCGGGGCGATCTGGCCCTGGGGGGTGCCCCCACGGTGGCCTGGCCCGCGATCGGGGCCCACCGATCCGCGGGCGGGCCTGTGCCATGAGGGCACTCTTTCCCTTCCGCCTCCGCCACGGTCTCCACCATGGCGGAGGCGGAAGAGACTCCCTCCACTGCGCATGCGTGGGAAACTGTCAGCGGCCGCTGACGCTCCCGTGCATGCGCCGCCCGGGGATGTCATTTCCGCGCCAGCTGGCGGGGCAACAAAGGCCGTTTCCGCCAGCTGGCGGGACGGAAATTCCTCCGGCGTCGGCCTAGCCCCTCAGGGGCTCGGCCCCCAAAGATGCGGAGCATTCCACACCTTTGGGGCGGCGCGATGCCAGTCTGATTGGCGCCGTTTTGGGCGCCAGTCGGCGGACATCGCGCCGTTTCCGGAGAATTTCGCCCCTGATCACAATCCTTTTCAAAAAAAAAATTCCAATTTAGTGTGGCCAATCCTCCTAGCCTGCCCATCTTTGGGTTGTGGGGATGAGACCCACGCAGACATGGGGAGAATGTGCAAACTCCACACGGACAGTGACCCAGAGTTGGTATTGAACCTGGGACCTTGCGCTGTGAGACAGCAGTGCTAACCACTGCGCCACCGTGCTGCCCTAACTTTATCCTTACTTCCTTCCATTGCTTCACTGCTTCAAACTTCTTCAATCTCCTTTAGCTCTCTCTTCATCTCTGCTCATTGAATCCTTGTCTCATTAGCTTTCCCATAAATTAAAACTTGTCTCTTTGACCACGTGACATTGAACTATGTAGTATTTACAGGACAAAAAACGTCCACTGGGCCCAACAAGTGCGTGTGTGGAGCCTCCTCCCACTTAGTCTAACGTCATCATCCCCTCTGTAGTCTCCACCCGGCCGTGAATCACTCTGTGAAGGGCACTACATAAATATAAGTTGCCGATAAGTGGGAATATCTTCTGTCAAGTTGTTTTTGCTTTTTGTGTTTGGAAACACATTTTCTGCAGTCCATTTACAGAACAATTTCACCTCGTTGGTGCTGGCAACAAACATACCCCATGATATGTTCCTCAAACATTACTAATACGTCCAGAGAATTTAGGCACCATCCCACCCTGAAACCCCAAAGAAGGATCACTGCATACTTACACAAGTAATTCACATGGTCCACACCAACATATCCCATAGCGAAGTCACAGTGTACTAATAAGAGCCAACATCCACCTGAACTGCAAAGAGCCTTGCCTCAGTGGCTAGCACTCTTGCCTCTCAGTCAGAAGGCTATGGGTTCAAGTCCCACTGCAGAGACACGAGCTCCATAACGTAGGCTGCCATTTGAGTGCAGTACTGAGGGAGTGCCGCATTGTCATCTTTTGGATCAGACATTACAAGTGAGGGTTTGTTTGTCTTATTTGAAGAAGAGCATGGGCATTTCCCCAATGTCCAGGCCAATACTTAGCTACAGAGCTGCAGATGATGATGGAACTTGGGGGGTTGCGGGGGATTGATTTGGGAGGTAATGGGCAGGGGTTGGGAGGGGGAGGAAGAGACACAAAAGACAGCTGTGAAGATCTTGCCGATTTTTGAGATGAAGAAATCCATGAGGTTCTTGCACTTGGTGTTAAAAGGAAAGGTAAAGTGGATTTGAAAATGCAATTTAGTAAAATGAAATACAAAGAGTTGTGGGTTGACTTCCATAATGGTTCCTGGAAGAGGAAAAAGTAATGCTTGGTGTGGTCCAGACAAATTTACCAACGGACAACAAGACTGATCATGTGTCAGATGCACTGAACTCATTGGCTCTCAGGCTGAGAGGTGGAAGCTACGCCAAATTAAATTACAGAGCTGGGAGAGAAAATAAAGGCTGTGGGGAGGGGAAGACTGGAGTTAGAAACTAAATTGAGTGGTGGGGAGATGATGTTTTCTTCCCCCAAGGCAAAGGGTAACACCGGTGGAATAGACATCGAGCAAAAAGACACAAACACAAGGAGGTGGTTGGAGATGGCCCCAATCAATACCTCAGCAAGGGTCTGCAATCTTTGGCTCTGGAGTTAAATGCAGCTCTTTAACTTTTCATTTGCAGCTCCAAGCCTTTTTCAATTGGATCACATTAACATGACAAAAACCTATTTTTGAAAAGTAAAGAAAAGTAAAGCCATGCTTTTACTGTGGGGATAAAAGACTAATCCTTATGATGTACCTTTCTCACTGGTTTATGTTCTTTTCTCTTGGAGGCAGTGGTGTTGATTTGGAATCCTCTATTAAGGACTCTCTGTTTGCAGCAATGAAGTCTTCTGGTGGGTTTTCGAAAAAGAGAGAGATGGGATAAGGCCGTTGCCCCTGGGATAGTCTCTCTCCATTTGTTCAATATATTCAGTATATTTTACAGCAAAGAGCTGGGTCACATGACCTCTCTGAGAGGTTCTGTGCCTCCGTAAAGCAGATTGTGTCCTTCGCAAGTGCAACATAGCAGCCGCTGTAAGCCAATGTCCTTTGCTCAGCAACTTCAAAAAGTTCTATATCTGGTGAGTTGATGATATTATAAAGACATCCACGTCCAGTCAATAACGTTATAAATTAATATTTTATGTAACAAATCTTCCTAACAATAGAAGGAGCTTTACCTTCATTAAAATCATTAATAGGTACCAGCTTCCCATACCAGTCTCCCCGAACAGGCGCCGGAATGTGGCGACTAGGAGCTTTTTACAGTAACTTCATTTGAAGCCTACTTGTGACAATAAGCAATTTAAATTTTAAATTAAATTAGGTAACTTGGATCTTTGATCGACCAAGTAAAAGCAGCTTTATCCATATCTAATCCATGGTATTCTCAATCGGAATGGATTGTGACTGTTCCATATTCAGTTCATGCAGGACTGACATAGAAAAAATGTATGGAGACACAGAACCTATGGAGCTCTCAGGGAGGTGATGTGACCCAGCTCTTTGCTGTAAAATGTACTGTACTGGATTTGAACAAATGGAGAGAGACTATCACATGGGCAACAGCCTTATCCCATCTCTCTCTTTCTCGAAAACCCACCAGAAGACTTCATTGCTGCAAACAAAGAGTCCTTAAAAGAGGATTCAAATCAACACCACTGCCTCCAAGAGAAAAGAACATAAACCAGTGAGAAAGGTGCATCATAAGGATTAGTCTTTTATCCCCACAGTAAAAGCTTTACTTTTCTTTACTTTTCAAAAATAGGTTTTTGTCGTGTTAATGTGATCCAATTGAAAAAGGCTGGGAGCAACAAAACCTCAGAAAGATAAGAGTCAGCGTGCTAACCCACTACTCTCCTACTCGCTCGTGCCTCCAGATCAGCAGCAGGACACCGCTCTCCAGCACCCTGTACAGGGACAGTAGAGCAGAGCAAAGGCAACCCCCCATCGCTCCAGCTTGCGGCTCGACTCCGAATGCAAACGAGATGGAACATGATAAAGCAGATTCAAAGGAAAAGAATTCTCAGTCAACACTTTGAACATCAAAATAAACCCATACCAGCATCACTTACTGAAACATATTCTGTGATTAAACACACAAACAGATGGGACCGCACAATCACCGCAGACCATTGAAATAAGGTCTTCCTCCTTCCCTCAGTTTAAAAAAAAACAGAAAGAGGAAAGACAAAGGAGGCCGAGAGAGACAGAAAAAGAGAGAATCATAGGGATGGGCAGAGAGAGAGAGGGAGAGAGTGACAGAAACTGAGAGGGAGATGGGCAGAGAGGGAGAAGGGCAGGGCGGGAGAAGGGCAGGGAGTGAGAAGGGGAGAGAGAGGGAGATGGGGAGAGAGGGAGATGGGGAGAGAGAGGGAGATGGGGAGACAGGGAGATGGGGAAAGAGAGAAGCAGAGGGGGAGATGGGAGGAAATGGAGTGTGTGTGTGTGTGTCAGACAGAGAGACGCAGAGAGACAGGCAGTGAGAGAGGCGGGCATGGAGAGAGACCATAAGAGCAGAAGTCGGCATTCGGCCCATCGAGTCTGCTCCGCCATTCAGTGAGATCGTGGCTGATCTGATATAATCCTCAACTCCACTTTCCCACCTCACCCCCATAACCCTCGATTCCTTTACTGATTAAAAATCTGTCTCTCTTATCCTTGAACATACTGAACGACCCAGCCTCTACAGCTCTCTGCGGTAAAGAATTCCACACATCACTACCCTCTGAGAGAAGAAATTTCTCCTCATCTCTGTCTTAAATGGGCGACCCCTCACTCTGAGATTGTGCCCTCTGGTCCTACCAGAGGAAGCATCCTCTCAGCATCGACCCTGTCAAACCCCCTGAGAATCCGATATGGCTCACTCAGGTCACCTCTGATTCTCCTGAACTCCAATGAGGACAGACCCAACCTACTCAACCTCTCCACATAAGAAAATCCCTCCAAACCCGGGATCAACCTAATGAACCTTCTCTGGACTGCCTCGAATGCCAGGATATCTGTCCTTAGATAAGGGGACCAAAACTGTTCACAGTATTCCAGGTATGGTCTAAATAGTGCCTTGTATAGTTTCAGCTGGACTTCCCTATTTTTATACTCCATTCCCTTTGAAATGAAGGCCAACATTGCATTTGCCTTCCCAATTATCCGCTGAACTTGCATGCTAAGGTTTTATGATTTCTGCACAAGGAACCACAAATCCCTCTGTGCTGCAGCTTTCTGCAGTCTCTCTCCATTTAAATAATATTCAGCTCCTTTATTTTTCCGACCAGAGTGCATAACTTCCTACATTATATTCCATCTGCCAAGTTTTTGCTCATTCACCTAACCTCTGTAGATTCTTTGGCCCCCACTTTGCGCTTAAGCGAGAGCATGATGAGCCCATTGGGTCGTGGGAGGCGCCAAAATCGAGAAGCGGGCCGGCCGCCAACCTGTATGCGATCTAACCAGCCTGCCCCTGTTGTCAAAATCAGGATCCCGCCACAGTGCGGCAAGAAACCAATAATCACCACTCAAGGCCAATCTCTGTACAATTAACGGGAACAACCCCCTATCTAACTGCCTCCCCAGCAAGTGGTCACGCGGATGCTGATTGGTACTCCTTTTTAGAAGCGCAAAGCTGGCGGTTGGGCTGCTATGGGTATCTGAGGAGGTGAGTAGCCATCTTCGCTCCCGGGCAATGAGCCCAAGGACACTGGGGTTGCTGCCTCGGTGCTCGAAGGGGGGTGGGGGAGCCCCTGGGGGGCTAGCCTTGGTGGCGGCCGCCCATGGCTTGGTTGGGGGAGGGGGGGGGGGGGGAAGAGACATGGGTGTCTCAGCACCCACGGGTCCGCCATGCCATCCCCTGCATCTCATGTTCCCATTCCAGGGAAACCCCAGCCCCAGCCCACCTGCCCCATCGACAACCCAAAACTCCCACTGACCTTGGAGGCCTTTGGCCGCGTTGATGAAGGCTATTGCTAATTGGGAAATGGCAATTGTAAGTTAAGTGAGCACTTCACACCTCCCAAGTGGATTCCCGCAGGTAAGCATATGATGTAGCATGTGGCAGTTATTGCCAAGCATCCCAATCAGACCGAGATGCCTGGCCACTGTGTCTGAAAACTGCAAGAAGCAACACCCCGGACGCAGCAGTCAACATCTGAGCTCGCAGGGGCTGGGCCCCAGCATCGTGATATTCCAACAACCAGAGGGTGCCGTGGGCACTGGGGAGGTGACCAGCGCCCCGTAGTCCAGGTAATGCTAACAGGAAGGAGGGGGGAGCAATGGGGGAATGGAGCGTCCAGGGTGGAGGACACCACTGGTTGGCCAGATGCCAGAGGGGGAGCCGGTCACCCATCAGGCCAGGAGGAACTGAGAGAGGGAGGCCGGCGACGGCCCAGGGTGTACAGGCATTGCTAGTCTTTCTAACAGATCATAGATCAGTGCAGAAGGAGGCCATTTGGCCCATCGAGTTTGCACCAGCCTTTACAAAGAGCACCCTACTCAAGCCCATGAATGTACCGTAACCCAGTAACCCCCCACTTAACCTTTTTGGACACTTAAGGGCAATTTATCATGGCCAATCCACCTAACCTGCACATCTTTGGACTGTGGGAGGAAACCGGAGCACCCGGAGGAAACCCACACACAGACACGGGGAGAACGTGCAGACTCCGCACAGACAGTGGCCCAAACCGGGAATCGAACCTGGGACCCTGGAGCTGTGAAGCAACTGTGCTAACCACTATGATGATAGACAGCGTGTGGCGCAGGAGGCTCCGTCTCAACGAGAGGACGGTGCAGCACCTGTGCCATGACCTCGCAGACTTGGCACCATGGAGGAGAAAACCTGGTCCCGCTGACCGTCAAGGTCACCGCAGCCCTGAACGCCTGAGCCTCAGGACTTGTGTAGAATCTCAAGCTACAACGCACAAGTGCACCCGTGAAGTCACAGATGCCATGTTTGCCCAGGCAGCGAACTGTATAAACTTTGACATGCACCAGGCCCAAAAAGATGGCCGGGCATCAGGATTCAGGGGCTGTTTAGCACAGGGCTAAATCGCTGGCTTTGAAAGCAGACCAAGGCAGGCCAGCAGCACGGTTCGATTCCCGTAACAGCCTCCCCGAACAGGCGCCGGAATGTGGCGACTAGGGGCTTTTCGCAGTAACTTCATTTGAAGCCTACTTGTGACAATAAGCGATTTTCATTTCATTTCATTTCATTCTCCGCCATCGACGGGGTGCCCCACGTCCAGGGCCTATTAATGGCACGCATGGACTCTTGGAAGATTATTACCAGTGAAACCACTGTCTCTGTAGCTACTTCCTTCAATATCCTGGAATGCATCAGTTCCAAGGGACCTTTAGTCCCATTACTTTTCCCGAGTATTTTTTCCCTTGTAGTTGTTATTGCATATATTTCTTCCCCCCCCCCCCCCCCCCCCACTTCTTTAATATTTTTGGAATGTTATTAGTGTCATTCCCATGAAGATTGACACTAGAGAGAGTAAGAAGGGGGGGAAAGAGAGAGAGAGAGAGAGAGAAACAGAGGTTGGGCAGATGGAGAGAGAGAGAGAGACGGCCAGAGGGGGAGAGAGAGAAAGAGAGAGAGAGAGAGAGAGAGAGAGAGAGAGACGGGCAAAGAGAGAGAGGATCGGGTAGAGAGAGAGAGAGACGGCCAGAAGGAAAGAGAGAGGCGGCATGACGAAGAGGGAGCGAGAGGGAGACAGCCAGAGGAAGAGAGAGAACGAGAGATGGCCAGAGGGAGAGAGAGAGAGACGGCCAGAGATGAGAGAGGGTCGGGCAGACAGAGAGAGAGAGAGAGAGAGAGAGAGAGTCGGGCAGAGAGAGAGAGAGAGATGGTCGGGCAGAGAGAGAGTGAGAGGGTAAGGCAGAGAGTGGGATGGGCAGAGAGAGCGGGTCGGGCAGAGAGAGAGTGAGAGGGTACGGCAGAGAGAGAGAGGGTCGGGCAGACAGAGTGAGAGGGTCGGGCAGAGAGAGAGAGAGCAGAGAGAGAGGGTCGGGCAGAGAGAGAGAGAGAGAGCAGATCGGGCAGAGAGAGAGTGAGAGGGTACGACAGAGAGAGAGAGGGTCGGGCAGACAGAGTGAGAGGGTCGGGCAGAGAGAGAGAGAGAGAGAGAGCAGATCGGGCAGAGAGAGAGTGAGAGGGTACGACAGAGAGAGAGAGGGTCAGGCAGCGAGAGGGGGTCGAGAAGAGAGAGAGAGATGGGCAGAGAGAGAGATGGGCAGAGAGAGAGATGGGCAGAGAGAGAGATGGGCAGAGAGATGGGCAGGGCGAGATGGGCAGAGAGAGAGATGGGCAGAGAGAGAGATGGGCAGAGAGGGAGATGGGTAGAGAGAGAGGTGGGCAGAGAGAGAGAGATGGGCAGAGAGAGAGATGGGCAGAGAGAGGTGGGCAGAGATGGGCAGAGAGAGAGATGGGCAGAGAGAGGTGGGCAGAGAGAGAGATAGGCAGAGAGGGAGATGGGCAGAGGGAGATGGGTAGAGAGAGAGATGGGCAGAGAGAGAGATGGGCAGAGAGAGAGATGGGCAGAGAGAGAGATGGGCAGAGAGAGGTGGGCAGAGAGAGAGATGGGCAGAGAGAGATGGGCAGAGAGAGAGATGGGCAGAGAGAGGTGGGCAGAGAGAGAGGTGGGCAGAGAGGGAGATGGGCAGAGAGGGAGATGGGCAGAGCGAGAGATGGGCAGAGAGTGATGGGTAGAGAGAGAGATGGGCAGAGAGAGAGATGGGCAGAGAGTGAGATGGGCAGAGAGAGAGATGGGCAGAGAGAGAGATGGGCAGAGAGAGAGATGGGCAGAGAGAGATGGGCAGAGAGAGAGATGGGCAGAGAGTGATGGGCAGAGAGAGAGATGGGCAGAGGGAGAGACGGGCAGAGAGAGAGACGGGCAGAGAGAGAGATGGGCAGAGAGAGATGGGCAGAGAGAGAGATGGGCAGAGAGAGATGGGCAGAGGGAGACGGGCAGAGAGAGAGACGGGCAGAGAGGGAGATGGGCAGAGAGAGATGGGCAGAGAGAGATGGGCAGAGAGTGATGGGCAGAGAGAGATGGGCAGAGAGAGAGATGGGCAGAGAGAGAGATGGGCAGAGAGAGAGATGGGCAGAGAGAGAGATGGGCAGAGAGAGAGATGGGCAGAGAGAGAGATGGGCAGAGAGAGAGATGGGCAGAGAGATGAGCAGAGAGAGAGATGGGCAGAGAGAGAGATGGGCAGAGAGAGCGAGATGGGCAGAGAGAGAGATGGGCAGAGAGAGAGATGGGCAGAGAGAGAGATGGGCAGAAAGAGAGATGGGCAGAGAGAGAGATGGGCAGAGAGGGAGATGGGCAGAGAGGGAGACGGGCAGAGAGAGAGATGGCAGAGAGATGGGCAGAGAGAGATGGGCAGAGAGAGATGGGCAGAGAGAGATGGGCAGAGAGGGAGATGGGCAGAGAGGGAGATGGGCAGAGAGAGAGATGGGCAGAGAGAGATGGGCAGAGAGAGATGGGCAGAGAGAGATGGGCAGAGAGAGAGAGATTGGCAGAGAGGGAGATGGGTAGAGAGAGAGATGGGCAGAGAGAGAGATGGGCAGAGAGAGATGGGCAGAGAGAGAGATGGGCAGAGAGGGAGATGGGCAGAGAGGGAGATGGGCAGAGAGGGAGATGGGCAGAGAGAGAGATGGGCAGAGAGGGAGATGGGCAGAGAGAGAGATGGGCAGAGAGGGAGATGGGCAGAGAGGGAGATGGGCAGAGAGGGAGATGGGCAGAGAGAGATGGGCAGAGAGAGAGATGGGTAGAGAGGGAGATGGGCAGAGAGGGAGATGGGCAGAGAGAGAGATGGGCAGGGAGATGGGTAGAGAGAGAGATGGGCAGAGAGAGAGATGGGCAGAGGGAGATGGGCAGAGAGGGATATGGGCAGAGAGAGAGATGGGTAGAGAGGGAGATGGGCAGAGAGGGAGATGGGCAGAGAGGGAGATGGGCAGAGAGGGAGATGGGCAGAGAGAGAGATGGGCAGAGAGAGATGGGCAGAGGGAGATGGGCAGAGAGGGGAGATGGGCAGAGAGAGAGATGGGTAGAGAGAGATAATAATATTTTTTTATTGTCACAAGTATGAAGTTACTGTGAAAAGCCCCTAGTTGCCACATTCCGGCGCCTGTTCGGGTAAACTGGTACAGGGATTGAACCCGCGCTGCTGGCCTTGTTCTTCATTACAAACCAGCTGTCTAGCCCACTGAGCTAAACCAGCCCTCAGAGAGATGGGCAGTGAGAGATGGGCAGAGCGTGCTGGGCAGAGACAGACACAGAGATTGCTTCCACGTTTCTTCATCTTGTTCTATCCACAAAGCAATATTGAGACTAATCACTTGCCCCCAGTGCATTTGATATCCGTCAGCCCTGCACACACTTAGGAATTCCCTAGCTGATATCATTCATGTACTCACAAAAACCTTCGCCGTAAAATTTCCCTCCAGCCCTACAATCCTCTGAGGTATCTGCACTTCCCCAACACTCTTGTGATTCTCCAATTTTCATAACAAATCATTTGCTGCTATACGTTCAGCTGCCGGGCTCCTATTTCTGGAATTCCTTGCCTAAACCCCTACGTCTCTCTGCTTCCCTCCTTTCAAATGCTCCTTAAAACCTACCTCTTTGATCAAACTTTCGGTCACATGTCCTAACATCGAGTTATGTGACTTGGTGCCCAATTTTATTAATTAATGCTCCTGTGAACCACCTTGTGACATGTCACTTCATTAAAATTTCTCCTGCGCTCATTTCTAAATCTCTATTTTTTAATCTCACCTCTATTGTCCCTTTGTTACTTCACACTTCAGCTAGACAGCAGCAGAATTCAGCAAGATCTGTGGGAAGTCCCATATTTCACAGCCCTGAAGTCCATTCCAGCCACATGGCTTGGGAAATGATCACTAATTCTACCGTTAAACTTTGTATTTGTGGTAGTGTTCCCAGTGATGATACAGTCAGAGAAAGATTTCCACGGGCATTAGAGATGGTCTGGGAAGCTTCGCCTATGATACAGAATGCTGAGTGACTGCAGTCCCAGTTACCGGGATTGTGGCTTGGCTGGAGCCTAAATAACCCATCAGCACCTGTCAACAGACCGGAAATAGTTGCATCGAAGAAACATGGAAGCAGGCTCTCTGTGTCTGTCTCTCATTCTCAATCTCTCTGCTCATCTCTCTGACTGCCCATCTCACTCTCTGTCTGCCCATCTCTCTGTCTGCCCATCTCACTCTCTGTCTGCCCATCTCACTCTCTGTCTGCCCATCTCACTGTCTGCCCATCTCCCTGTCTGCCCATCTCCCTGTCTGCCCATCTCTCTGTCTGCCCATCTCTCTGTCTGCCCATCTCTCCGTTGGCCCACCTCACTCTCTGTCTGTCCACCTCACTCTCTGTCTGCCCACCTCACTCTCTGTCGGCCCACCTCACTCTCTGTCGGCCCACCTCACTCTCTGTCGGCCCACCTCACTCTCTGTCGGCCCACCTCACTCTCTGTCGGCCCACCTCACTCTCTGTCGGCCCACCTCACTCTCTGTCGGCCCACCTCACTCTCTGTCGGCCCACCTCACTCTCTGTCGGCCCACCTCACTCTCTGTCGGCCCACCTCACTCTCTGTCGGCCCACCTCACTCTCTGTCGGCCCACCTCACTCTCTGTCGGCCCACCTCACTCTCTGTCGGCCCACCTCACTCTCTGTCGGCCCACCTCACTCTCTGTCGGCGCACCTCACTCTCTGTCGGCGCACCTCACTCTCTGTCTGCCCACCTCACTCTCTGTCTGCCCTTCCCAGAGCCCATCAAACCAGTGTAGAAGCAACGTCTTCTCAATCCCTAGAGGTTGCCCATGATGACAAAGCTACATCACACCTGGAGACAGTGGGACATTTTTGGAGTGGACTCTCACTTTGACAAGTGGAACAAGTTTTCAAAATTTTAGTTTGGTAAATTAGTCTGGGAAAACTAAGATTAAAAAATTATCTTTTGTAAAACTGTTTGAACTTCTTTATACATAACATCACCATGTGTTATTGGTGTAATGTTCTTGTATATATTATATCACACACCATGCGTTACTTGGTATAACGCCCTGTATAACAGTGTTGCTGGCTTTATGCTCCTGTTCCATTTTACATTTGCAAACCTCCTGAATTCCTTTACATGACATGGCAGCACATCACACTGTGGTCCCACCACATGAAAGCAAGGCCAGCACACTCTGTCGGTAGCCACCAGGATGATCTTGCAATCAGAGCAAGCCATCAAATGTTTTCCCAAAACACCAAGCTTCAGTTAAAGCAGGATCAGGGCTGGCTGGAGACCGAGCGAGGAGACACTGGGCCGGCCAGGTGCTCCATATAGCCCTTGTTGTGAGGTGCCCTCATGTTGTCCTGGTCGAACCAGCTGGGAGGGTATGAAAAGTCCCAGATGAAAGTTGAGTGCATCCAGTCGCTTCAATAGTGTTTGATATTTTTCTAAAAAGAAAAGATGTGAGAGAGAAAGTCTGGGGGGAGGGAAGGAATTTGACACCTTAACAATTTTAACAAAACACTCACTGCGAGCAGGGCTCTTTATTTTTGCAAAGCTACTTTTTGTCCTCAGAAACAATGTTTCAAATACTTTATGCCACACATGCACCTTTCAAAACAAGCTTGCGTCTCTCTGTCTGGCTATTTCTGTAAAGGATCCTCTCAAAATCTGCACAGGAGAGGCTGCATCAAACAATAGGATTTACTTTTGTGTATGAGAGTGCGGGTAGTTTGCTCATTGGCAGTGCCTCCGAGTGGCAAAGCGAGTGTCCAGTACACCCGATAGGGTGTAGGCTCTGAATTAGCATCTGCCTCGTAGTGAGGGCAAGCAACAGAGAGAAAGAAACAGGTATATATAGAGAGAGAGAGAGAGAGAGCACACAGAAGCGCAATAAGTTAGGGCCGAACTACCTGTGATTTTCCCAGTTCAATGAAGCAATTAGGCTGGGCAATCATTTACAGAGAAACCAGAGTCCTGCTTGGATACTGTGACATCAGCTTCAGTGGCCATTTGGTAGTTCGCCTAGCCTTCCCGTGTGAATTACTGCTGAATTACAGCCAAGGTCACTCCCATTTTTCTCTGACATCCACACATTGTTTGGATGGGGATTGGGAGTGGAAATCCCGACTGATTTAATTTCCCCAATTCCCCTAACAAGTGATTCAGAGGATAGCTGCAGCTCTCAAACACCGCCTTGGCCAAAACAGCACGAACTAGATATCGAAACTGGGTCCTTCCTCGTAGCCATCAATATGAGGTTGTCACCAATATACCCCAAAAGGAATAGAGGAGAAACCTCTTTACCCAGAGAGCCGTGAGAACATGGAACTCACTATCACAGGGAATGATCGAGTCAAAAGACACAGATGCATTTTTATGGAGCAAGACAACTACATGAGGGAGAAATAAATGGAAAGATATGCTGATAGGGCGAGATGAAATAGGACGGCAGGAGGTTTGTGTGGAACATAAACATGGACCAGTTGGGCCGAAAGACCTGTTTCACATGCTGTGTATTGTAGGAATTGCAGGAACCAGAACGCTTTGAAGTGATTCAGGCCACCATTACTCCATAAATTACTTTAATCGACCAGTACAGGAGACAATCAGTACTTCAGTTGTGTGCAGACACTTCAGCCTATTGTATGAACATCTGTACAATAACCTGGGGCTTCACATTTATTTCTTCGCTTTCAGAAGTTCCCTTAGTGATGTTTTTGCATTCACTGGGGTGAGAGCTGGAAACCTGGGGAATAAAACCCATGAACCTTGAGCTGATGGGTCCTCACACCCTTGTGAAACAGGCAGTTAACACCTTGCTTCACAGCAGGCAGTAAGCCTGCTTACTGAAGACCCTTACCATAATTGTCAGCAGTTAATGTTCTCCAAGGAGTGAAAGTGAGCAAAGGGGCCATGAGAGATCCAGGTTTGGCTGATCACACCCCCAATAGCTGCCAACAATCACTGCCTACGCAGACACATAAATACCAGCCACTCAGGTGAAGGGATGCAGGGCATTGGCTGCTTGAGTGATCATTGTCCAGAACACCCAGGACTCTTTCTCCCTCACCCAGGGGTGTTGTCTGCATCGGGGGACCCATAGTCCAAGCACCGATCCTCCTCTCACCCTGATCCTGGGAAAATCAGCCTGCTACTCCCAGTTAGAACTCCCCCTCGCACTCTCATGCTAACGCCCTCCTCTCAAAATAGTAAAGCCTGCTGTTTAGTGCAGGTGCTCTGTGTAGGTTTAAAGAAAAATCTGGTGGAGGGTGCGAGAGAGAATATGCAGAAAAATAATTAAAGCATAGATTTCAAAATATTGGCACAGAAATTGACTGTGCACCAAGTTAAGTATTTCTGTCTCTAAAAATATCAATAAAGACAGGAAGGTCTTATCTTGACAAATGGTTACTGTGGGTGAAACTTTGAAGGGATATCCAAAACCATTCCTTCTCCGGGCCACAGAGAATCATAGAATCCCTACAGTGCAGAAGGAGGTAATTCGATTCCATGGAGTCAGTACCGACCCTTCGAAAGAGCACCTGACCTAGGCCCACCCCCCGCCATCCCTGTAACCCCACCTAACCGTTTGGACACAAAGGGGCAATTTTAGCATGGGCAATCCACCTAACCTGCACATCTTTGGACTGTGGGAGAAAACTGGAGCACCCAATGGAAACCCATGCACACACGGGGAGAACGTACAACTCCACACAGTCACCCAAGGCCGGAATTTAACCCATTGTGGTAAGAGCTTACACCATTCCCTATGTTATACATTGTGCTGTCATCATGACCCTGTCACGCTGCTTCCACATCCTCCATTTTCATTGATTTTGGTCAAATTCACATTGCTGTGTTGAATGAGCCTGCGCCACCTATACTTCCTCAAGAAATTCGGCACATCCACAATGATTCTTACCAATTTCTATAGATGTACCATAAAAAGCATCCTATCTGGCTGCATCACAGCTTGGTATGGCAACTGCGCGGCCCAAGGCCTTAAGAAACTCCAGAGAGTCATGAACACAACCTAGTCTATCACGCCGGCTTGCCTCCCCATCCACTGGCTCTGTTTACAACTCCCGCTGCCTTGGGAAAGCGGGCAGCGTCATGAAAGACCCCTCCCACCCGGCTTATTCTCTCTTCCAACCTCTTCCATCAGGCAGAAGATACAAAAGTCTGAGAACACGCACGAATAGCTTCAAAAACAGCTTCTACCCCACTGCTACCAGTCTTCTGAATGGCCCTCTTAGGGTCTTGAATGGCCCTCTTAGGGTCTGAATTGATCTTATGGACAGAACTGATCTTTCTACATCTTTTCTACATTTGTTGCACTATATACCGAACACTTCATTTGCTGTCTATGTCTATGTATTTTCATTATGCCTCCTCATGTAGTTATCGTATGTTCTATGTTTTTCTTGTATGGAGCGATCTGTCTGGACTGTACACAGAAAATTACTTTTCACTGTACCTCGGTACACGTGACAATAAATCTAAATCTAAATCAATTGGTTTGTATGACTTGCAAGTGATTTGATAATATCTTTTCTGGATTGCTACTTTCTCGGCCTTTGAAGACATGTTGTAAATGTACTTTTGTGCATTTATATCTGGGTGCGTTTGCATATCCTTATTTTTTTGTATAGAAAATATTTACTTCCCAATTACTCAACATTTGATGCTTCCAACTGCTCACTGCCTGTCCCTGCACCATCACACAACCCCTCTTCACCCAACATAGCTGTGGCTGCTCTCTTCTCAGTCATGTCCCAAAAGCACAGCCTATCCCAAATTCTCTCAAACCACAGCTCCAAATCAAAACCATTGTCTTCAGATTTCCCTTCGATACTGATGTTTTTTAATGAGCTCCCCAACCACTGACTATGGGACAACAATTGGTTGGCTGAACTAAACTGCTTTGATTAGTAACCTGTGCTACGTTCTTGCTTCTCAGCCAAGGTGCCATTATGAGGGGCCACAGTCGGCATTAATTAGCATGTTAAAAAAAATTAGTATGTTGGGGCTGGAGATGAGAAGGGAAATTAATCAGCCAGGATTCATTAATTCTCAGCAAGAGACACCTGGATAGTGAATATGTTTGGCCAATGGATGAGGACAGCATTAGACTTGGTTTGTTATGCACTGCATGTTCAAATATATCACTGATATTCCCAGTTCTGGCTCACAATGAGGATATTGGAGAGAAACCAGTGCTTGTGAAACTCAGCAAGTTTTAGCAGCTTTTTTTTTGGGGGGGGGGGGGGGGGGGGGTGTTATCATGGGGGTTGCAAAGATGAGAGTTTTTATAATGTAAACTTGTTCCTCATCCCAAAGGGAAATAAAGAACTTCAAAATATGAATGCCTGAAGTTGGTCCGTGCACACTGGGTTGGTAGGAGGGGTCCTGGGCTCTGTGGGGAGAATCAAATAAAGTGGCCAAGCTCCTTGTAAAGAACATGAAAGCAAAGGGAAAGAGTCCACCTCAAAGCTAACTGGCGAGTTTACTGTAGGGGATGAGTGAGCACAGTTTCTTTACGCAGGTTGCCTGCTCTGCTCTCTAGAGCTCCCGAAGAACACGGGCAAAAGACACATTCAGTACCACTCCAGTGGTTTTGCAAAAAGTAGGTTTAAAAAAAACCCACAAGTGTGGGAACCGGAGGGGAGGGCTTCCCACTCTGGAGTGGAAAATTTCACTTGTCCACCAAACAGAGAACAAAGAGATTTTACAGGCATTTCGCTTAACCCTTTCTCCCAACCTGCGCTGGTAATGCAGAAGTTTCTAGAACAACGTTAAAACCCTGTATATCGCAAGGTGCCTTTGTAAACTCTTCTTCTCCTGTTAACTACTGACGATTATCATTACTTAATTTGCTGACTTGCTGGAATGCTTATTGAAGCTCTTACTGGGGTGCCGTTCCATCAGTCTGCCTTTCAGTTCAGCCCCCCTCTGGAGTAAATTTAAGATCACACAGCCACGATTTCAAAGAAGAGCATGGAGTTTTCCCTGGTGTCCTGGACAACACTTATCTGTCGACTAAAACTGCCAAAACAGATAATCTGCTCATGATTGCACGGCTGTTTGTGGGATCTTGCTGTGCAGTTAGTGGCTTCTACATTACAGCAGTGGCCAGAATTCTCCGTCCGTTCGCTGACGGCAGGATTCTCTGGCCCTGCTCGCGGGTTTCTTGACGGCAAGGGGTGGCTTCAATGGGAATTCCCATTGATGGTGACGGCACCAGGAAGTCCCGCGCCACCTCCCACCGCTGGGAAAAATGCGGCTGGGTGGCCGGAGAATCCTGCCTAGTAACGTGTGTTGAAAAACTCTATGACACCTCAGAAGTACTTCATCAGGCAAACACATTGGTCATGAAAAGCCACTACAAAAATACAAGATTGTTTTTTTTCCCTTTGTCATATCTTAAACCTACTTTAGTTGCAAAGCATCAATGGGGTACAACAATCAGGCTCAAGAACCCTGAACTCTGATGGGAGTGGGGGAATGTAACTGATAAATAATCCACCTGCCACAGGTGAGGCCAGGATCACAGTCATTTTGTGGCTCCCCATGACCGAGTGCCACTGTCCAGCCTGACACAGGATGGATGGTCACTCGAGTGAGATAAATGAGCGAAAACCCTTCACCCCAGTAGAAAGTAGTTAGGGAGAGGAAAGAAGTAAATTGGGAGGTATGGAGAGCACAGACAGAGGGAAATTCCATCCACGGACGGAATAGTGAAGTTGCTTTAAAATATCTCCCAGAACATAACAGCATGCTTTTTAAAATTGGATTCCAGGAACATTATGCCCACTTTTTGGCAAATAAAATGTTCTTATATCATCTTCTGGCCTCCATAAAGTTGAGCTCATCCAAAGTTCTGCTTCCAATATCCTAACTTGCATCATGTCTTTTTCACAGATTGCTACAAACTCGTTAAACCGCATTGGCCCCTGATCTGGCAACGCTTCAATTTGACAATTTTCATCATTTATTTCAAACTCCTCCATTGCCCTTTCCCCCCTCCTAATCCCTGTAGCTTTCTTTAGATCTACAACCCTCCAATCTCTGGTGGCACAGTGGTTAGCACCATCCTAATCCCATGAGTGATCAACATACCACCATTCAGTGTCGGCAAAGTAGGAACAAGGAAAGGTCGAGACTACAGTCCATTATGTCAAGCTCAACTCAATCTTACTCACCCCACTGAAAATCTATCCAGCTCTCTTTTGAATCTGTTGGCAATCTGTAACCTGGAAAAATCGCCTTCAGAAGGCTGTGGACGCTGGTGGTCAACTGGAACTTTCAATACTGAAATCACTAGATTTTTGTTGGGTAAGAATATCAAGGAATGTGGAGCTGCAACTAATTAAGTTAAATCAAATCAGGGCACAGTTTAGCCACCTGATCCAATGGTGGAATAGGTTTGAGGGGCTGAATTACCTACTCCGGTTCTGAATGAAAGCAGACACAGGTTGTCGCTTCCTTGGTGGTCTTCTAGATGGCACCTCGTACTGCTACACACTGGAAGTTTTGTTTTACAGTTATGTAGTAGGAGGAACTACCAGCAAAGTTCCTTACACTGAAGAAACCCAAGACATCAATCTGAATTTTTTCAAAGGCACTTACTTGTAACTGTTGCTAATATTGTTTCAGTTTTACAGAAAACGAATGAAAATTGTTTGAATAACTTTTAGAGGCTGTTGAAAGTTAGAATGTCATTGAACTAAGAGTAGATTTATGGATTTTAAAAAATTACATGATACCAAAGGTGGTCGAGCCAGGCTGTGAAATTTGAAACTGTCCTTTAATTATAGTTCCCTTTGTACAATGCATTTGGGAAGTTGTCAGACAGTTTTGTTGCGGTGTATATGTAGTAGTCGGAAGCAATTAGACCTTCTGATTAAAAGGTCAACTCCCTGCCCAGTTTTTGCTGTAATTTTGTATATTAGCAGATGAACAAAGTCACAAGGCAAACTGACCATTCCCTTAGAGTTGTAAAGATGGTAAATCAAATAACCGGAGACGTAAGAAAAATATGAAAAGGAACAAAAACCTTGAAGTTAAAGGTGCCCTAACCTCTTGTCAATGTCAACCTAGCCAAGGTAATACTTTATCCACAACTGGTATTAGTAGCCTGATTAGAGTTTGGAAGGAGTGAAACTAAAATCATCCATTGTTTCTGCTCCTTATCATTAGCCAGTAATGCACATGCGCAGGTGTGGGAGAAGGTGCGTGTCTGCATTTATGGATGTTGCGAGGTTAAGAGCTGGGCTCAGCTGTAGTGTTTCCCCAAAGTTAAATGGTTTGCAAACACACATCTAGACCCACACCTGCTAAATAGGCATTCAGGGGAAGCACCAGCTATTTGCATGATAGTATCACAGGACCTGGACAGCTGAGAAAGTCAGCAGCTCCAGGAGAGAAACGTGAGAAAATTGGAAAGATAAAGGTGGAGAAAAACTTTTAAAAGATTCGTTATACTAAAAATAAAGCTTAAAACTAAATTTATTTAATTAACGAGAGTAAGCGCAAGAAAATGGGAAGTAAACCTGGGGGAGGGGAAATTTTAGTCTCTTTTCATTTAGTGCAATATTCACTTGACTGAACTCGCCTGTAGCGTATCAGAATTCCTTTTAACTGCACAGCTTTTACATTCAGCAAGAAGCAATACCTTTCTTTACAAGGCCAGATTCCACTTCTCCCCTCCACAGAGCCTCTGGGTACTGCTGTTTCTTTTCTCTCTCTTTTATTTTAACCCCTCTTGTAAAGGTTAAGTTTGTGTGTGTAAACGGTCATGTCACACAGCTATGAGAAACAGCCACCCCCTGCAACTGGGGCAGGCACAGAGCAAAGACAGCGACCCGCAACCCCTTTCACGCTCGCAAAAACAAACAGAGATGGCACTGTACCCTCTCCTTATTGACCATCTGTTTCTACCAGTGGCTGTAATGTGCCAAAGGACAATACAGCCTGCCTTCCATCAGGCCACCCACCGCCAAAGCTGAAGCCGCCTCCCCCACACTCCCTCTCTGCAAGCGAGAGACCCTCCAGCTCTCTCCTACCACCACCACCACCCCCCCCCCCCCCCCCCCCCCACCACCCCCAAACTCCTTCATGAACACACAATACAGCAGGGTTGGTGGAAGCTGAGGCATGCTAAAGGTGCAATAAGGCAGTGGGTAGTCTTTTCATTGCTGCCTGCCTTTCATACTTGGCTGCATAGCAACACGGCTCTGGCCACATCACTGTGGTAATGCTAGCCAGTTTTAGCAGGACGTTTCTTAAAGGGGCAGGGGAGTGAAGTATAACTCTTTATGTTCAGGATGGAGGGGGCGGTGAGGTACCTGGTTCACTAGATCGTCATCAGATACAGCAATGTCAGAGCGGCATCATTTTTAAGTCTTAAAAAAGGGGAACATTTAAGTAATACACTGGGGTGCCAGGAGAATGGGAGGAGAAAGAGCCACAGAAAAAGTGAAATCTCAGTTCTAAGAAAACCCAGAAAAGCTGGTAAATATTGAACACAAAAGGAATAAGAGAAAAAGCGAGCAAGTTCGTGGGAGTTGCAGAGCAGGGAGAGAGAGAGCGAGACTTAGACAGAAAGTATAAAACAGAAAGGCAGGAGGGTAATGCCAATATGGAATGTTTCCTGAATACCCCGGTAAAGGATTCCATAGTTTGATAATATTTGTGCCCCCCCCCCCACCTCCGCTTTTTCCCGTGAGAATCCCAGAGAATTGGCTGGAGTGTGGGGGTGGGATAGCGCAAGTGTTACAGACAGCGCGCGAGTCATAGAGAGGAAGGAATTACATACAAGTGGGAGAAAAGGTGAAACTACGGAAAAAAGAAAGTTTAAAATATGGATCATGGGAGCCATTTGCTACACGCAGGAAAGCAAACGAGTATTGATAAGTGTGCTAAAATGGTGGGTGGTGGGATGTGTGGCAGGTTGAGGCGAGCAGCAGTTCACCAGCCTACTGAGAAGTGAATGCAAGGTCCACCACAGCTCCAAGCATGTAATCGCTGCCAATGGCAGGAACTGGACCTCGTGCTCATTAAACTATATTGCTGTTGATCTGCAACTCAATTTATCCAACCTTTGTTTCATATTCCTTACCAAAGGCAAGTCTATAATCTCAGTCTTGAAATTTTCATTTGACCCCAGCATTCCTAGCGTTTCAGGGAATGTGTCCACTTGAGAAATTCATATTTGTATACAGGGGATGGTTGTGACCCAAAACACCCCAACAGTCAGAATGTCCCACTCCACATCAACAATACCCCACCAGGAAGTTACCATAATAGACAAGGGACTAGGGGAGAAAATTGGCAGCAAAATAACAAAAGGAAGAATAACAGACAGAAACACATTGTGGGGTGTAAAAAAAAAAGAACATTTTCCTTATTCTTCACTTGGTGTGAAGAACTCAACAGTTACAAAAATAAAACAAAAATGCATCAAAGAACTCTTAGACATCAAAGAAAAACTTTCAACAAACGCACACCTTGTCCACTTGGGCTCCAGCTGCCCTTTGAAGCTAGGCTTGCACAAACCTCATATATTTCCACACACTTTACAGTCACTATTGTTATATCCCTTTTATTGATCAAAATAAAATATTTTAACTGGTGTCAGCTGACACTAAGCACTTTCACCTCTGTGCTGGAGATGCTGTCTTTCAGGTGAAACATTAAAGTGAGGCCCTATGTGCCTTCTCAGGTGGACATAAAAGATTTCACAACACTATTTTGAAGAACTGGTGAGATCCTCCAGTACCCTGGGACCGATATTAATTCCTCAATCATCACTAAAACAGATGTCATGACTCCTCCATTACAGCAGTGACTTCAGAAACCGCTTCATTGACTGCAAAGCTCTGTGGGACATCCTGAGATTATGAAAGCTGCCATAGAAATTCAGATCTTTCTTTCTTCCACTGCATCATCAACACTCAGTTGTAATGGTGATTCATACACAGGTCAGCTAGACCAGCCCAGAGACATTGGCCGGAATTCTCCTGTCATTGCGATTCAATTTTCTTGCCGGCAGAGCACCTCCGCCAGTGTGTTTTGTGGCCGTGTGGGGTGGTTACAATTGGAAATCCATTGGCCATCAGCAGTAAGATAGAATCCCACAGCCAGTGATCGGCGCGCGGCTGGCAGACAGGAGAATCCCACCCATTAATTCTGTTTCTCTCTCCACAGATGCTGCCCGACCCGCTGGTAATTGCAGCATTTTCTGGTTTTAGCCCAGTGTTACAGTGCAGCTCTCATTGGGGTTCGGGCTCTCCATGCAATGTTTGTCAAATTCATAAAGTAATAGGATATAGGAGCAGAATTAGGCCATTCGGCCCATTGAGCCTGCTCCGCCATTCGACCATGGCTGATCTCATCCTGGCCTTAATTCCACCGTCCTGCCCATTCTCCACAACCCTTCAACCCATTACCAATTAAAAATCTGTCTAACTCCTCCTTACATTTACTCACTGTCCCAGCATCCACCGCACTCTGGGGTAGCGAATTCCGCAGAGTCACAACCCTTTGGGAGAAGTAGCTTCTCCTCATCTCTGTTTTAAATTTGCTACGTCTTATCCTGAGATAAGACCTCTCTTTCTAGAATGCCCCACAAGAGGAAGCATCTGCTCCACGTCCACTTTATCCGTCCCTGTCAGTCAACTCATTTACTTTAGGACTCAAAAGAATTAAATAAGTTTTATGCCTTACATGTGTATGTAGAATAATTTCATATGTTTACAACCCTCATTTCTCAAACTGTGTGTGGAGTTTGCACATTCTCTCCGTGTCTGCGTGGGTTTCACCCCCACAACCCAAAGATGTGCAGGTTAGGTTGACTGGCAACGCAAAAATTATAATAATAATCTTTATTGTCACAAGTAGTCTTACATTAACACTGCAATGAAGTCACTGTGAAAATGCCCTTGCCCCTTAGTTGGAAAAAAATTAGTTGGGCACTCTAAATTTTTTTTTAATTCTCAAACTGTTCAGAATTTAAGATGACTAAATTTTTATTTGCATTATTTAGACTAATGTCAGCTGCTTGGCTGCGGGGAATGGAATATTTTAGCAAGTCAACAGTTTTCTTAATTCAGGGGTTAAAATAGAGTGCACATATTCTCAGGCACAGCACAGATTGTATGTAAAAATAATAACTTACATTTATTTATTTGGCACTTGTAACTTAATAAAATATCTCAAGGAGTTTTTACTGCATTATCAAATCAAATTTGGCACCAAAACATGTTAGGAGCCATTAGGTCAGATGACTAAAAGCTTGATGAAACAGATAAGATGCTTTAAGGTGTCTTAAGCAATGAAAATGAGATAGAGAGGTGGAGAGATTTAGGGAGGGAATTCCAGACCTTGGGGGCCTTGGCAGTTAAGACACAGTCACCAATAGTGGAGCGATTAAAATCAGGAATGGACAAGAGAATTGGTGATGCACAAATGTCTCAGAGGGCAGGGGAGGTGGGTAAGAGGGACTGGGTGAGTTAGGACATGGGCAGCAGAGTTTTCGATGTGAAAGTAAAATGACAGATACAAAGTTAAGTTCCCTCTACACTCTTCCATAAAACACCTCTAGGGCAGGTACATCATTGGTTAGGTTAGGGATAAAGCTCCCTGAACACTGCTATGGGATGGTGCCAATCAGGAACTGGGCTGACACATAGGAACAGGAGTAGTCCATTCAAGCCTGTCGAGCCTGCTCTGCCATTCAATTCATGGCTGATCATTTACATCAGCCACTTTTCCTTGCTATCTCCATATCCCTTAATGCCATTAGAATTTCTGTCTTGATCATGCTCGATGATGGAGCTTCCCCCGGTCTCTTGAGGTAGAGAATTCCAAATATTCACCCCTTATGTATGATAAAATTCCTCCTCATCTCAGTCTTAAAT
The DNA here is from genome assembly GCF_047496885.1 of Scyliorhinus torazame. Lineage (NCBI taxonomy): Eukaryota > Metazoa > Chordata > Chondrichthyes > Carcharhiniformes > Scyliorhinidae > Scyliorhinus > Scyliorhinus torazame. The sequence goes on from NC_092722.1 coordinate 193,819,633, forward strand.
GGCCTACCCTAGATCACAGAATAATACAGTGCAGACGAAGCCGTTTGGCCTATCGAGTCTGTACCGACCCATGAAAGACACCTGACCTGTCTACCTAATCCCATTTTCCAGCACTTGGCCCATAGTCTTGAGGGGCTGGTTTAGCTCAGTGGGCTAGACAGCTGGTTTGTGATGCAGAACAAGGCCAGCAGCGCGGGTTCAATTCCCATACCGGCTGAGAATTCTGAAATCTCCCTCTGTGAACCCGAACAGGCGCCGGAATGTGACAACTAGGGGCTTTTCACAGTAACTTCATTGCAGTGTTAATGTAAGTCTACTTGTGACAATAAAGATTATTTATTTATTATATTTATTAGTCTTGAATGTCATGACCTGCCAAGTGCTCACCCAGGTACTTTTTACAGGATGTGAGGCTCCCCCCTCTACCACCCTCCCAGGCAGTGCATTCCAGACCGTCACCACACTCTGGGTAACAAAGCTTTTCCTCAAATCCCCCTTAAACCTCCTGCCCCTCACCTTGAACTTGTGTCCCCTCGTAACTGACCCTTCAACTAAGTGGAACAGCTGCTCCCTATCCACCCTGTCCATGCCCCTCATAATCTTGTCCACCTCGATCAGGTCGCCCCTCAGTCTTCTCTGCTCCAGAGAAAACAACCCAAGCCTATCCAACCTCTCTTCATAACTTAAATGTTCCATCCCAGGCAACATCCCGGGTGAATCGCCCCTGCACCCCTTGCAGTGCAATCACATCCTTCTGTAATGTGGTGACCAGAATTGCACACAGTACTCCAGCTGTGGTCTCACCAAAGTTCTGTATAACTCCAACATGACCACCCTGCTTTTGTAACCTGTGCTTCTATTGACAAAGGCAAATGTCCCATATGCTTTATTCACCATCCTATTATCTTGACCTTCAGAGATCTATGGGCAAACACTCCAAGGTCCCTTTGTTCCTCGGAACTTCCCAGTGTCAGGCCACTCGTTGAATATTTCCTTGTCAAATTACCCCTTCCAAAGTGTATCACCTCATACTTTTCAGGGTTAAATTCCATCTGCCATCGTGTCAAAATCCTCTTGTAACTCAAAACACTCAACCTCATTGTTAACCACCCGGCCAATCTTTGTGTCATCAGTAAACTTATTGATCCTACCCCCCATACAGTCATCTATGTCATTTATATAAATGACAAACAATAGGGGGCCCAGCACAGATCCCTGTGGTACGCCACTGGACACTGGCTCCCAGTCACTAAAGCAGCCGTCTGTTCTCAGCCTCTGAATCCTACAGCTAAGCCAATTTTGAATCCACCTTATCAAGTTCCCCTGTGTCCCGTGTGCATTTACCTTCTTTACAAGCCTCCCATTTGGGACCTTGTCAAAGGCTGAAATCCACGCCTAGATCCTAAGGTTCTGGACTCATCAGCCCGGGGAAATATCCCAGCTACATCCACCATGTCTCACCTTGTAAGAATTTTGTAAGTTTCAATGAGATCACCTTTCGTTCTTCAAAACTCTAGAGAATACAGGCCCAGTCTCCTCAATCTCTCCTCATAAAACAATCCCAACATCCCAGGGATTAGTCTGGTGAACCTCCGTTGCCCTCCTTCAATGGTAAATAAATCCTTCCTTAGATAAGGAGACCAAAACAGTACACAATACTCCAGGTGTGGTCTTACCAAGGCTCCATACAATTGGATTACGGCATCTTTACTTCTGTACTCAAATCCCCTCGTGATGAAGGCCAACAGATCATTTGCCTTCGTTATTGATTGTTGCACCTGCATGCTAGCTTTTAGTGATGCTGCCCTGAGAACCTTCCCTTTTACACTCTCGCAGCCAGCAGTGAGAGCAGATTATCACTTCATCAGTTTGAACTGAACTGCAGTCCAGGTAGTGGATGTGAAAGGTCAGTATTGTAACAGACTGCTGCACCCAGCACCATCTGAACTTTGGTTTCTAGCCAGGAGGATTTGCAAACTTCCGAATTTTTTTCAGTCATTTAACAGGATGCCTCCTTTGATGTGGTTTCTCATCTCATCTCTGCGAACGATTCAAAGATAAAGGGAAGGCAAAACTTCCAGTTTGGTGAAGAAAAAACTTACAAAATTGCTCACCAAGGATGAGGGCAAAATCACATCAAAAGATCCCACCTCAGAGGCCAATGCAACTTCAAGGAACCACAGTCGTGCCACACGCTACAGTTCAAACTTCATATCAGAGGCGGCGAATAAGGAAACCAACCCCCACCCCCACTGTGTCTAGTTCATTCCTGGTATCCATTATCCTATGTCCAATCCTCTCAATTACTTTTCAGCCTGTAATTCACTCCCAAATTTCCATTCCGCCAGCTGTAGGCAGCATAGTGGACATTAGCTGAAGGATGTATTTATTAGCTTCAAAATATTTTCAAACAGCTCATGCAATGCAATTTGTATTTTTTGTAAACTTCCTATTTGGCCAATAGCTGCACTCAGTGAATTGGCAGAGGAAACAGAGCGGGAATTCTCGAATTTGAAGCCCAGTCTGTGCACAGGAAGCTGATCTCAGCCAGATGAACCAGAATCAATTCAACTGTCGGAAAGAACACAGGTGTGCGTGTGGCTGTCAGGTTGGTCTCTATTTGAGCACAGATATGGGGTAGTTGAATGATGTGAATAAACTCGATTTTGGCAAAGCCCATCACTTTAGGCACAAAGAGGGAGGCGGGGGGGTTTGAGAAAAGAGGCAGGAAGAAGTCAAAGCTGATCATCTCACCCCAATGTTAGGATGGCTACAGGCAACCCCTTTCAATGCACAGCGTGAAGTCAACATCTCTCCTCTCAGCTCGTGTATGCTCCCTGCTTGGTGCTGAGATCACCAGCGTACATCAAAGGGCTCTGCCTTCCCCAAACACCTGACAGACAGTTCTGAATGGTGGGAACCTGAATCACAAGTCTGGGCACGAGCTTCAATAGCACGACAGGCAGAGAAAAAGTTTCTGATAATGGGAGATACAAAAGGGGACGGCCAAGGTGACCCCTATGTGTGGAAGAAAAAACACACTCTCACATATACCATCACAATGGCTCAGAAAGGTAAACTGGCACCAGGGCTACTTTGTACTTTCACAAAACATGCATGATTATACACACACAAGATAAAAGGATAAAAGCAAAACATCTGTTTTACAGCAGCCCATCTGGTCCCCACTAACAAGAGGAAAAAGATAAATCAATTTTCAGATTCTTACATTATCTTCATTGACCAAATCATGCATTGCAACAACCTGTAACTTGGATATCCATAATTCTATATATAAACCACCAAACCACTCGATTAGATTCTAGCCTGTAACTCACTCCTTCTGGGTATCTATTATTCTACATATAAACCAAAATCTCTTGATAATATTCCAGCCTGTGTCTCACTCTCTCTCCGGGGTATCCATTATTCTATATATAAACCACCCAATACCCCTCAAATAGAATTCAGCCAGCATGTAACGCACTCTCATCGATCCCAATGCAAACATCATCTGACATCCCTGATTAGATCAGAAATTGTAATCAATTATCCTGATTAAATTGGGATTCAGACTATATGCAATTTATTCATAATTATTTTATTTCCCCTGGAGTATTTAAGTTTGCAGCACGACCTAAATGCAGTGTAGCCCCAGTGCAAGTTTACACAGCACATATAAGCCAACTTTAGCATTGGGAGGTTGCAGCAGGAAGACTGTACCGGGGTATTTTTACATTACAGCAGCTGGTGATGGAGGCGCCAGTTCCGATTTCTCACTGCCATTCACCTGCCGCGACAAATATACCGGGCGAATAAATGAGGCATTGCATGAAAAAATTGTGTAGAGTTCAAAAAAATGATAAGTGAGGTCACAGAATTGTATAAAGTTCTAAAGGCTTTGGAAGCAAGAGAGAGAAAGCACACAGGGAGTAGAAAAACCAAAGAAAGAGTAAAAAAGGCTACAATTTCCTGTCACAGCTTTTGCACAGCTGCAGAAAACACCTAAACTTGGCACCTGTCTCTTACAAATAGATCTGTTGCCTCTTGCCCTTCTCAGCGAGTCTGACATTAAACCGCTTCCACAAACTGCCAGTCAAATGGAGAGCGATCACCAGTTAAAAGAGAAATTAAACTGCTAGACAAGGCTAATCTGTTGCCTATGCTTGCCTCCTCAGTAGATAAACTCAAACCCTGTCTGTCCATGTTGCTAATCCTGGTTAATACAGCTTTGTTATTCAGACAGACTCAGGCTCCCCAGCTACGTTGAGCTGTCCATCCACCACAGTGAAGACTGGCCTGTACATTTCCTTTAGCTTCAGAGTCACTCCATTAGCAGACAGCTGCTCCCAACTGCATACAGATAGCCAACAGCCTTCTGGCACCTTCCATTAAATAGTCACAGGCAAAACCTTCCTGTCTCCTGCCTCCAACACTAGGCTCTTCACTTCAGCCAATGCTGCTATGGTTAGTGATCCCAGAAGTGTAAACTCCTTTTCCTCCTAAACACCCGACACATTCTTCCCCCTCCCTGCATTGAAACCACTGTAACATCTACTCGAAGTCAATCGATGTATCTCAAAATTGTGCCTCTCCTCACCTCCCTGAAGTTGACAGCTTTGGTTCAGGGGGCAACAGTTTTTTTTCAGAGGTTTGCTGTTCAATTCCCACTCTGACACTTGAGCACAAGATCTAGGCTGGTTTTCTGGTACAGTGCTGAGGGAGTGCTACAATGCCTCTAAAATCAGATTATCTGTGCATTATCACAGTGCTGTTTGTGGGAGTATGCCATGCAAACATTGGGTGCACCATTATCTATTACAACAGTAACAACACTTCAAAAGTAGTCAATTAGTTGTGAAGTGCTTTGGAACAGCCGGAGGTTGCGAACGGCACTACAGAACTGCAAGTTCTTCTGTTCCTGAAACAAAGGGTAAACATAGAAACATAGAAAATAAGAGCAGGAGGCGGCCATTCAGCCTTTCGAGCCTGCTCTGCCATTCATTATCATGGCTGCTCAATCGACTCAATAGCCTAATCCCGCTTTCCCCCCATATCCTTTGATCCCTTTCACCCTAAATGCTATATCTAACTGCGAAGGTTTTCAAAATCCTACCAACTGTCCTGGCTTGAGACAATTCACACCTCTTTAACCTGGGATTATCCCTCTCTCTGGATCTGTAAAGACTTAATTACCTGCAAATGCTTGCATTCAAAGCATTGTCTTGCATCTTTGACTTTGTCTATACATATATATATATGCCTCTTCATTCACCTGAGGAAGGAGCAGTGCTCCGAAAGCTAGTGATTTGAAACAAACCTGTTGGACTTTAACCTGGTGTTGTAAGGCTTCTTACTGTGCTCACCCCAGTCCACACCGGCATCTCCACATCATCCCAGGAATCAGTCTGGGAAACCTTTGCTGCCCTCCCTCCAGAGCAAGAACATCCTTCCTCAGATAAGGAGACCAAAACTGCACACAATATTCTAGGTATGGCCTCACCAAGGCCCTCTATAATTGCAGTAAGACATTCCTGCTCCTGTACTCGAATCCACCCGCTATGAAGGCCAACATACCATTAGCCTTCTTTACCGCCTGCTGTGCCTGCATGCTTACCTTCAGTGGCTGGTGTAAGAGGACACCCAGATCTCGTTGCACATTCCCTTCTCCTAATGTTTGGCTATTCAGGTTATAGTCTGCCTTCTCATTGTTGCTCAAAGTGTATAACCTCACATTTATCCAAATTATACTGCACCTGCCATTCATTTGCCCACTCACCCAACTTGTCCAAATCATGCTGAAGCATATCTGCATCCTCCTCACAGCTCACCCTCCCACCCAACTTGGTGTCAGCTGCAAATTTGGAGATATTACATCATCTACATCATTCATATATATTGTGAATAGCTGTGGTCCTAGCACCAATCCCTGCAGTACGTCACTAGCCACTGCCTGCCAATTTGAAAAAGACCCATTAATTCCTACTCTTTGTTTCCTGTCTGCCAACCAGTTTTCTACCCATCTCAATACACTACCCCTAATCCTATGCACTTTAATTTTACACACTAATCTCTCATACGGGACTTTGTCAAAAGCCATCTCAAAGTCCAAATATACCAGTCCACTGGCTCCCCCTCGTCAACTTGACTAGTTACATCCTCAAAAAATTCCAGTGGATCAAGCATGATTTCCCCTTCAAAAATCCATTGTGACTCTGTCCAATCATGCCTCAACTTTCTAAATGCTCTGCTATAAAATCTTTCATAATGGATTCCTAAATTTTCCCCGCTACCGGCATCTGGGTTACTGGTCTATTGATTGCAGAAGATTACAGAGGTCTCAAGGTCTAACATCCCCACGTCCTCTGTGTGACTCATGATAATTACAATAATCGCTTATTGTCACAAGTAGGCTTCAATGAAGTTACTGTGAAAAGCCCCTAGTCGCTGCATTCCAGGGCCTGTTCAGGGAGGCTGGAACAGGAATTGAACCCGCGCTGCTGGCCTTGTTCTGCATTACAAGCCAGCTGTTTAGCCCACTGTGCTAAACCAGCCCCTCTATAGTTCCTTACCTCTGAAGATTCCAGATTCGTAAGGGTGAGGCATGGCCACAGCAAGCAGTCCCTGTCATGACAGAACTGGAAATGAAAAAAACACAAATACCTTTAAAAGAACATCATTGATATTGGATAAAAACAAGGCACGTTTCTTCATTTTCTGTCTTTCTTTGCTCTTGTTTGGGAGGGTGCAGGAACCTCAGCACCCCACTTTACCACCCCTCTCTCCTGTAATGTTTGCCATCAGGTGCTGTTCTACACATGCCCTCAAATCTGCTCCAGCATTCAGATGGTTTATTTGTACCTCAACCCCACTTTCCACTTTTGCCCTATTTTGTGGATTGAATTTTGTTGGATAAGGGTATCAAACTGTCTTGAAAGTTTCAACTGATCCTCAGCTTTGTGGGGGAGCAGTTTCAGATTTCCAGTGAGGATACACACTCACATATACACGTTTACACATAGACATACACCTTTCAGCAGAGGCCTGTGGATAGCAGTCAGGAGGGGAGGGTAAACGTTATATTCCCTAACTCCAGGTGCCGAGGCTAATTGTGGCCCCTTTAATTACACAGCTTTATTCATCAAATTCAGCAGAAATCAAGGCCCAGCACCCAAGAGCCCAAAGTCAGCCAGGCTACCTGTGGCTGTGGCTGTGCGCAAGGAGAAATAGCAATTCAGAAAATACAAAACAAACAGCACTTTGGAATAAGCTATACGTCTCAGAACTCAAATGATAGGGAGAAAACAAAACTGAAACAAGTCAACACAGATCAAGCATATAGGTTCAATGAAGGAATGGGTTAACCCTAATAAAGTGCCAGGATTCATGGTTAAGGGCGGAGCGGGGGTTGGGGATGGGGGAATTGGAATTAACTGTTCTCCAGTTGGTACACTGTGTTCATCAGTAGGACTCTGGAGTCCAGAATCATTTATTACACAACACAATACAGGGGTGGAGCAGGTTGCACAATCCCACACAGGCTGTGGATCACCTGAAAGGACCCCCTCCCCTGTCCCAGCTACGACCTGCTGTGTTCCCACCACCTAGCTCCTTTCACTCTGCCCCTGGGGGACCATTTCACTCACGTACACACTAATAGCTTTTAGTTTCCATTCACACAAAACCTGCCACGCTAAAATTGGACTGCAGACCACCAACACTGAGCCCTCCCCAACCCCAACCTTTCAGTGCAAAGGTTTATGCCTCTTTCTCCATTTCTTCCCCTCACCTCGAAGCTCAAATAAAGGCTATTTTTCAATCTTAAAACCTTACTTTAGTTTAAAAGAAAAGGACTGAAATGTTCACATTTCTATTCAATTTCGAATCAAAGAAGAACGCTCCCTTTGATAGCTGGACAGCGATGTCTGCGACCCAGTTTATTAGCTTCATTTCCTGATTTGTATACAGTAGATTTCACTATGCGAATACAGAGATAGTAGTCCAGGAGTTCGAACCTGAAGTATGTCACCAGCATTTAAAATAGGCAAATAAAAGGGTGTGCTCTGTATATTATGTAATCTCACATAGCTTCTGGATCCTGAGCAAGCTAAGGTTTACAATTCTGTAACTACACAGAACCACTGTTTATTTAGGATTATTTTGTGCAGGTGCACAGAGTTTTAAAAATTCATTTATGGGATGTGGGCGTCACTGGCGAGGTCAGCATTTATTGCCCATACCGAATTGCCCTTCCGAAGGTGGTGGTAAGCTACCTTCTTGAATCGCTGCAGTCCCTACTGTATAGATGCACCCACTGTGCTGTTGGAGAGAGGGAGTTCCAGGATTTTGACCCAGCGACAGTGAAGGGACGGTGATATATTGTCAAGTCAGTGAGTGGCTTGAAGGGGTTTGAAGGGGAGCCTCCAGGTGGTAGTGTTCCCATTAATCTGCTACCCATGTCCTTCTAGATGGTAGCGGCCGTTGGTTTGGAACGCCGCTGCTGAAGGAGCCTTGGTGAGTTCCTGCAGTTTATCATGAAGATGGTACATACTGCTGCCACTGTTCGTCAGTGGTGGAGGGAATTAATGTTTATGGAAGCTCATCTGGCTACAGCTTACTCAATGTGGAACTATCCAGAGTCAAGGTTTATCAGGTTCTCGGCATAATTATGAACAGTGATTATTTCTTCAACATATCCGGCTTATCATATCAACTAAATCAGGTCTCACTCTCCTTTGCCAAAACCACTCATCGTGAATTGAAAAGATTGCCCCCGATTTTCTCCATTGCCAAATGTATTTGTAAATCCTTCCCCCCCCCGCCCCCAAACACCGTCAGCAAATTTGAGATGCTCACAGACTTCTTTTTCCCTAAGGCTGAGACCATCACTCCCGCTGTTGTCCACCATATTTCTATCCTGGGACCCATTGGAGCGAACATTAATGTTTTTTAATATAAATTTAGAGTACCCAATTCATTTTTTCCAATTAAGGGGCAATTTAGCGTGGCCAATCCACCTAGTCTGCACATCTTTGGGTGGTGGGGGCGAAACCCACGCAAACACGGGGAGAATGTGCAAACTCCACATGGACAGTGACCCAGAGCCGGGATCGAACCTGGGACCCCGGCGCTGTGAGACTGCAGTGCTATTGCTGCGCCACCTTGCTGCCCTTTGGAGCGCACATTAATACTGGTTTCCTCTCATGTGTTGTCCCTTTCCTTACAAATCCACCATTATCACCCTCAAGGTCAAAATAAACACCCTTAACACAGAAATTATCACCCTAAACTGATATTCACCTCCCAAATCAATGCCAATCTATCCCACAACTCCATGCTTGAATCTTGTGGCACAATGGGTAGTGTCATTGCTTCTGAACCAGATTCTCGGAGGTTCAAGTCCTGCTGCAAGTCCCACTTCATAATGTGACCAAACAAGTATTGACTTGTAAAGCCTTCTGATATATGCCAACGGCCGAAGGCAAGAGTGGGAGGATTTCCTGGTCAGCCACGTGACCTCACTATCCACAGTTCCTGGCTACTAACATGCCTGGAAAGTGGATGTTGCCACAGCAACCTGGACTCCTTTGGGGGCTGGTTAATTCAGTTAGCTAGATGGCTGATGTGGATCAGGTTGGTGCCAACCATTCCGGCCTAGGAAGATTCAGGCCCTGCCTCCTTGCCCTACCACAGTGGAGGTTATGGCGCTATGGATCAGACCTGCCTTTGTGCAGAGAGCTCAAGAAGATCAGGATTCAGAATCATATTCACTGCACTGGAACAGCCCAAAGTCACAAATGACACCCTGTTACTATGACAGTAGCATATTATTTTTCCACATCCTCCTCCATCCGCCATTATCCTTAGTTGCCTAGAGTGGGACTGCCTTTGCTTGGCTCCAGCTTTACTTATTTAATTGCAGCAAAAGGATCTGCAGCAATTACTTCTTCCTGTCCTAAAAAGTTATATCTGGAGTCCCCCGCAGATCAATCCTGAACCACCCTCTTCCTCATTTACATGCTGCCCCTTGGTTATATTAACAAAGACATGAGGTCAGGCTCCACATGTACGGTGATGATACCCAGTTCTACCTCTCCACCACCCCTCCTGCTGTCTCTGTGTGTCAGACTGGTTGACACTCAAGACAGTCCCGGATGAGCTACAAACTCTTCCAGTTAAACATGAGGAAATCTGGCCACACCATCTTTGGCCCCTTCACAAATTTCATATCCTTGACACTATCTCATTTGCCCATCCCAGCCACCGTCTCAGATTAAAAGAGACTGTTTGCCTCCTCAGCACCTTATCTGATCCTAATTTGAGCGTCCATCTCTTCAAAGACGGCCTGCTTCCACCGCTGTGATATTTTCCGTCTGCGCCCAGTCTCAGCCCATCTGCTACTGAAACCCTCATTGGTGCCTTTATCATCCTCAGGCTCAACTTTTCCAATGCTCTACTGGCGGGGCTCCAATCCACCGTCATCTACAAATTTGAGCTCATAAAGGACTCCACTGTCCATATTCTATCCTTTACCAAGGTCCGCTCACCTATCACCCTTGTGTGAGAGTTCCCTGTTCCCCAAAAGGAAAACCTTTAGATTTTTGATTGACAAAGGTGTCAAGAGTTAAGGGGGGGGGGGGGGGGGAAAGAGAGAGAGAGAGAGGAGGCAGGAAAGTGGAGTTAAAGCCGCAATCAAATCATTCATGAAGTAACTGAATGACGGAGCAGGCTCCAGCGGTCCAGTGACATTCTTCTGGTCCTATTAAATTCCAAATTCACGTCCTTGTGTTCAAATCCTATCTTTTATCCTCTCACCCGTTGCCCTGTCTGCTCTAGTAATGAGGCTTATTTAATAGTAATAATAATAATAGCTTACTGTCATAAGTAAGCTTCAATTAAGTTACTGTGAAAAGTACCCAAGTCGCCACATTCCGGCGCCTGTTCAGGGAGGCTGGAATTGAACCTGCGCTGCTGCCTTGTTCTGCTTTACAAGCCAGCTATTTAGCCCACTGTGCTAAACCAGCCCCTGGTTTTGCTGGTGGGAGGTGAACACATCAGCATAAGCTTTGCAATTGCAAAGGATTTATGGCACAGAAACGGGTCTTTTGGCCACCCAATCCACGCCGATGTTTATGCTCCATTCGCGTCTTCTTCCATCTTTTCACATCTAAATCTACCATTGCTGCCACCCTTCTCCCTCATACGCTTAAATAAAAGCAAAATACTGCGGATGCTGCCAATCCAATACAAAAGCAGAAAATTCTGGGAAAATTCAGCAGGTCTGGCGGCATGTGTGCAGAGAAAAAGTTAATGTTTCGAGGCCGAAGAAGAGTCACATGGACTCAAAATGGTAATTCTATATCTCTCTTCGCTGATGCTGCCAGAGCTAGTTCTTTTCCAGCATTTTCTGTTTTTAATCCCTCATATGCTTTTCTAGTTTCCCCTTAAATGAATCTACACTATTCACTTCAACCATTCCCCGTGGTACCGAGTTCAACATTCTCACCACTCTTTGAGAAAATTAGTTTTGCCTGACTTTCCCTATTGGATATCTTGGTGACTATCTTATGTTGATGGCCCTTAGTTACGCTCTTCCCCAAAAGGAGAAACACTCTCTGTATCCACCCAATCAACACCTTTCTTAACTTTAAAGACCTCTATTAGGTCAACCCTCAGACGGATTTTATCACGAGAAAAGAGATTCAACTTGTCATTCCGTCCTGAGTAACTTTGTAATTTAAAAAAAAAAAAAGTATTTATAAAAAAAAAGACAAATTTTAATTTTAATTAATTGACGCAATGTCAGTTAGAGGGGTGCTGTGCTCTGACTGTGAGATGTGGCAGGTCCGGGAGGCTTCCAGCGTCCTGGATGGCTTCATCTGCAGAAAGTGCACCCAACTGCAGCTCCTCACAGACCGCATGGTTCGGTTGGAGCAGCAATTGGATGCACTTAGGAGCATGCAGGTGGCGGAAAGCGTCATAGATCGCAGTTATGTAAGTGTGGTCACACCCAAGGTGCAGGCAGAGAAATGGGTGACCACCAGAAAGGGCAGGCAGTCAGTGCAGGAATCCCCTGTGGTTGTCCCCCTCTCGAACAGGTATACCCCTTTGGATACTGTCGGGGGGGATAGCCTATCAGGGGAAAACAGCAGCAGCCAGAGCAGTGGCACCACGGCTGGCTCTGATGTTCAGAAGGGAGGGTCAAAGCGCAGAAGAGTAATAGTTATAGGGGACTCTATAGTCAGGGGAACAGATAGGCGCTTCTGTGGACGTGAAAGAGACTCCAGGATGGTATGTTGCCTCCCTGGTGCCAGGGTCCAGGATGTCTCCGAACGGGTAGAGGGAATCCTGAAGGGGGAGGGCAAACAGGTAGAGGTCGTTGTACATATTGGTACTAACGACATAGGCAGGAAGAGGCATGAGGTCCTGCAGCAGGAGTTCAGGGAGCTAGGCAGAAAGTTAAAAGACAGGACCTCGAGGGTTGTAATCTCGGGATTACTCCCTGTGCCACGTGCCAGTGAGGCTAGAAATAGGAAGATAGAGCAGACAAACACGTGGCTAAACAGCTGGTGTAGGAGGGAGGGTTTCGGTTATCTGGACCACTGGGAGCTCTTCCGGGGCAGGTGTGACCTGTATAAGATGGACGGGTTGCATCTAAACCGGAGAGGCATAAATATCCTGGCCGCGAGATTTGCTAGTGTCACACGGGAGGGTTTAAACTAGTATGGCAGGGGGGTGGGCACGGGAGAAATAGGTCAGAAGGTGAGAGCGTTGAGGGAGAACTAGGGAATATGGACAGTGTGGCTCTGAGGCAGAGCAGACGGGGAGAAGTTGCTGAACACAGCGGGTCTGGTGGCCTGAAGTGCATATGTTTTAATGCAAGGAGCATTACGGGTAAGGCAGATGAACTTAGAGCTTGGATTAGTACTTGGAACTATGATGTTGTTGCCATTACAGAGACCTGGTTGAGGGAAGGGCAGGATTGGCAGCTAAACGTTCCAGGATTTAGATGTTTCAGGCGGGATAGAGGGGGATGTAAAAGGGGAGGCGGAGTTGCGCTACTTGTTCAGGAGAGTATCACAGCTATACAGCGAGAGAACACCTCAGAGGGCAGTGAGGCTATATGGGTAGAGATCAGGAATAAGAAGGGTGCAGTCACAATGTTGGGGGTATACTACAGGCCTCCCAACAGCCAGCGGGAGATAGAGGAGCAGATAGGTAGACAGATTTTGGAAAAGAGTAAAAACAACAGGGTTGTGGTGATGGGAGACTTCAACTTCCCCAATATTGACTGGGACTCACTTAGTGCCAGGGGCTTAGACGGGGCAGAGTTTGTAAGGAGCATCCAGGAGGGCTTCTTAAAACAATATGTAAACAGTCCAACTAGGGAAGAGGCGGTACTGGACCTGGTATTGGGGAATGAGCCCGGCCAGGTGGTAGATGTTTCAGTAGGGGAGCATTTCGGTAACAGTGACCACAATTCAGTAAGTTTTAAAGTACTGGTGGACAAGGATAAGAGTGGTCCGAGGATGAATGTGCTAAATTGGGGGAAGGCTAATTATAACAATATTAGGCGGGAACTGAAGAGCATAGATTGGGGGCGGATGTTTGAGGGCAAATCAACATCTGACATGTGGGAGGCTTTCAAGTGTCAGTTGATAGGAATACAGGACAGGCATGTTCCTGTGAGGAAGAAAGACAAATACGGCAATTTTCGGGAACCTTGGATGACGAATGATATTGTAGGCCTTGTCAAAAAGAAAAAGGAGGCATTTGTCAGGGCTAAAAGGCTGGGAACAGACGAAGCCTGTGTGGCATATAAGGAAAGTAGGAAGGAACTTAAGCAGGGAGTCAGGAGGGCTAGAAGGGGTCATGAAAAGTCATTGGCAAATAGGGTTAAGGAAAATCCCAAGGCTTTTTACACTTACATAAAAAGCAAGAGGGTAGCCAGGGAAAGGGTTGGCCCACTGAAGGATAGGCAAGGGAATCTATGTGTGGAGCCAGAGGAAATGGGCGAGGTACTAAATGAATACTTTGCATCAGTATTCACCAAAGAGAAGGAATTGGTAGATGTTGAGTCTGGAGAAGGGGGTGTAGATAGCCTGGGTCACATTGTGATCCAAAAAGACGAGGTGTTGGGTGTCTTAAAAAATATTAAGGTAGATAAGTCCCCAGGGCCGGATGGGATCTACCCCAGAATACTGAAGGAGGCTGGAGAGGAAATTGCTGAGGCCTTGACAGAAATCTTTGGATCCTCGCTGTCTTCAGGGGATGTCCCGGAGGACTGGAGAATAGCCAATGTTGTTCCTCTGTTTAAGAAGGGTGGCAGGGATAATCCCGGGAACTACAGGCCGGTGAGCCTTACTTCAGTGGTAGGGAAATTACTGGAGAGAATTCTTCGAGACAGGATCTACTCCCATTTGGAAGCAAATGGACGTATTAGTGAGAGGCAGCACGGTTTTGTGAAGGGGAGGTCGTGTCTCACTAACTTGATCGAGTTTTTCGAGGAGGTCACTAAGATGATTGATGCAGGTAGGGCAGTAGATGTTGTCTATATGGACTTCAGTAAGGCCTTTGACAAGGTCCCTCATGGTAGACTAGTACAAAAGGTGAAGTCACACGGGATCAGGGGTGAACTGGCAAGGTGGATACAGAACTGGCTAGGCCATAGAAGGCAGAGGGTAGCAATGGAGGGATGCTTTTCTAATTGGAGGGCTGTGACCAGTGGTGTTCCACAGGGATCAGTGCTGGGACCTTTGCTCTTTGTAGTATATATAAATGATTTGGAGGAAAATGTAACTGGTCTGATTAGTAAGTTTGCAGACGACACAAAGGTTGGTGGAATTGCGGATAGCGATGAGGACTGTCTGAGGATACAGCAGGATTTAGATTGTCTGGAGACTTGGGCGGAGAGATGGCAGATGGAGTTTAACCTGGACAAATGTGAGGTAATGCATTTTGGAAGGGCTAATGCAGGTAGGGAATATACAGTGAATGGTAGAACCCTCAAGAGTATTGAAAGTCAAAGAGATCTAGGAGTACAGGTCCACAGATCACTGAAAGGGGCTACACAGGTGGAGAAGGTAGTCAAGAAGGCATACGGCATGCTTGCCTTCATTGGCCGGGGCATTGAGTATAAGAATTGGCAAGTC
This sequence comes from Scyliorhinus torazame, assembly GCF_047496885.1. Classification (NCBI taxonomy): domain Eukaryota; kingdom Metazoa; phylum Chordata; class Chondrichthyes; order Carcharhiniformes; family Scyliorhinidae; genus Scyliorhinus; species Scyliorhinus torazame. The sequence continues at coordinate 193,834,785 of NC_092722.1, forward strand.
ATGTTGCAGCTGTATAGAACCTTAGTTAGGCCACACTTGGAGTATAGTGTTCAATTCTGGTCGCCACACTACCAGAAGGATGTGGAGGCTTTAGAGAGGGTGCAGAAGAGATTTACCAGAATGTTGCCTGGTATGGAGGGCATAAGCTATGAGGAGCGATTGAATAAACTCGGTTTGTTCTCACTGGAACGAAGGAGGTTGAGGGGCGACCTGATAGAGGTATACAAAATTATGAGGGGCATAGACAGAGTGGATAGTCAGAGGCTTTTCCCCAGGGTAGAGGGGTCAATTACTAGGGGGTATAGGTTTAAGGTGAGAGGGGCAAAGTTTAGAGTAGATGTACGAGGCAAGTTTTTTACGCAGAGGGTAGTGGGTGCCTGGAACTCACTACCGGAGGAGGTAGTGGAGGCAGGGACGATAGGGACATTTAAGGGGCATCTTGACAAATATATGAATAGGATGGGAATAGAAGGATACGGACCCAGGAAGTGTAGAAGATTGTAGTTTAGTCGGGCAGTATGGTCGGCACGGGCTTGGAGGGCCGAAGGGCCTGTTCCTGTGCTGTACATTTCTTTGTTCTTTGTTCTTTGTTCTTTGATATTTCTACCGACACATTTCCGATATCATTCTTGTAAATTTTCTCTGCACCCTCCCCAATGACACTATATCCTTTCAATAATATGGACACCAGAAATAATATGGAGACCAGAATTGCACACAGTACTCTTAGTGTAGTCTAACCAGGTTCAATATATGTTTAACATAATTCCCTATTTTCTATTCTATCCCTCTAGAAATAAAACCTAGTTCTATATAAATAAATGGAAACCTTGCAGCATACCAAGAATTCTACACAAGGACTTTTGTGCATTCCACTCTTACTTCACCCCACTTCTGGCTGCATCCCACTTAGATTTCAGCTAAGATCTGTAAGACCCTTTTTAAACTTGTTACGGACAGGGGGGTAGACAAAACTGAACTCCTTTATTTTATTGTTATCTGTCTGTAAGCAGAGTTGTTTTAATTTTTTTTAAATGTGGCACTTTTCCCCAGCCCTGTGAGGTCACTGTGTAAAGTGATTTACAGCAAACTCTCTTCAGGGTTAAATCAGAAGTATAATTTATTCACACGTTCAAACCCAGGGAATTAACACACCTTCATACACATACAAGCAATTAATAAGACAGGAAAGAGGAGTTTATACGACAATGAATAACTTAAAAGAAAAAGCACCACAAATGTGGATATCAGTTCACATGATTGCAAAAATCCAGAAAGCCAGAGTCCAATGAGGATTCCTTCATGGGAGGACCAACAATCTAGGCGGGGGCGGCTGGCTGAAGCAGGATTTGCAGAATATCTTTAAAGTTGATGGTGATGCAATGAGATGAGTTTGGTACACAGAGACGTGGCCTGCTCAGCAAGCGATGGCAGGAACCTTGCAGAGAAATAGGCTCCGAGAAGGCTTAAACTTGATATAGACTGTTGGTCAGCCGGGAGTCCTGCTTTAATGTTTCCAGGTTGGTGTTTAAGCAGCAGACTGAGTTGCAAGTCTGGACATGTAATATTAAAACTTTCCACCAGAAGCTTCGGGCACGTGATGTTGCCCATTAATGATTCAGATGCAGGCTAACAATCAGTTTCCATGTCTCTGGTCAAAATCCATTGTTCACCTTGGGAGACAGATGGTGGTTTTTGGCACCTCTGCAGGTTTAAGCAGTGAAGATGGCTTTCACTTTGATGTCGGACCAGGCAGGCGAGACAGATCATCTGCTGGTCTCTGGCTTCTAATGTGTCCTCACAATGAGAGTTGTGAGATTCCACAAGGATAAGGGTTGAGCTTTTGTCCTTCAACTGTTGTTGGATATTTCTATAACCAAGCCAACTTGTGAGTCATGTGGCATGCAGCAGTCATCTTTTGGTTCAGCAAGGACACTTTTCAAATAAGCAAAAAAGGCCATGTTTTAGTTAATCAGCATATGGGGCAAAATTCTCCCCAAACGGCGCGATGTCCGCCGACTGGCGCCCATAACGGTGCCAATCAGACAGGCATCGCGCCGCCCCAAAGGTGCGGAATGCTCCGCATCTTTGGGGGCCGAGCCCCAACATTGAGGGGCTAGGCCGACGGCGTAGGAATTTCCGCCCCGCCAGTTGGCGGAAACGGCCTTTGTTGCCCCGCCAGCTGGCGCGGAAATGACATGTCGGGGCGGCGCATGCGCGGGAGCGTCAGCAGCCGCTGACAGTTTCCCGCGCATGCGCAATGGGGAGAGTCTCTTCCGCCTCCTCCATGGTGGAGACCGTTGCGGAGGCGGAAGGGAAAGAGTGCCCCCACGGCACAGGCCCGCCCGCGGATCGGTGGGCCCCGATCGCAGGCCAGGCCACCGTGGGGGCACCCCCCCCCCCCGGGCCAGGTCGCCCCAGGACCCCGGAGCCCGCCCGCGCCGCCGGTAAATAGGTACTTTAATTTACGCCGGCGGGACAGGCAATTTATCGGCGGGACTTCGGCCCATCCGGGCCGATGAATCGAGCGGGGGGGCCCGCCAACCGGCGCGGCCCGATTCCCGCCCCCGCCGAATATCCGGTACCGGAGACTTCGGCAACCGGCGGGGGCAGGGTTCACGGCGGCCAATGGCCATTCTCCGACCCGCTGGGGGGTCGGATAATGTCGCCAATGATCTCTTTCATGTCTTAGGGCAATGGCAAATGTCTCCACCCCTCTTCCTTTGAGGTCCTCCTCAATCACCTTGTTGGCCAAGCTTTATGTCACACCCATTAAATAGCACGCAATGGTTTACATCAATGTTTGTCTGATTTTTCATGTTTGAAGGCCCTGGAGGCATTTTCTGACATTATTGCCTGGATTCTCTGCCTCATCGGATACTCTGTTACCGGCGGCAGAGAATCCAGTGTCGGCCAGAAAAAGGAATTGGCGCCCAGTTCCAATGCTCCAGCCCTTCGTTGGCTTGGGATCAAGGTTCGCATCCCGGGCCAGCAAGGATGCAAATGCATCATTAAGACCTATTTACATCCTATTAACAGGTCGGGCACCATATTCTCCAGGTCCACGCGATTCTCTGGTCCTCTGAGCCAGGAATCACGTGAGAGACAATTGGTGCAGATCCTGACAAAGGTGGCCCTGATGCGGTGGACCTCACGGTGGAGTAAGGGGGTAATTCATGAAGTGAGTTGCCCCCAAAGTCCATCGGAGGGCCATCCTCCACCCACAAAGCACGACCCGTCCACCCCACCCCAACCAGATCCACCGCCCCCCCACCAAAGACCCTAGAATTAAAGCGATCCCCACCAGAGATTCTCTAATTAGAGAGACCTCCACCAGAGACCGCCCAGAAGAGAGACCCCAGTCTGGAAGCCCCCAAGAAGAGAGACCCCAGTCTGAAAGCCCCCCAGAAGAGTGACCCCTGTCTGGATGCCAGAGAGCAGTCCAGAGGCAGTGAAAACAAATCACTGCTTTAAAACCCACCTGTGCAATACACCTGCTGGCTCAGGCAGAGGATCCAGCACCTGTCAATTCCTGGAAAGAGCAAAACAGTCAACTGGGTTTAACCCCCCTCAGGTCTTTGATCAGCAAGCCATTCATTAATTTCTCTGTGATATTGATTTTACTAAGCTATAATTTACAGTTTACACACACACACCCAGTTAGCTGCATTGTTTCATTGTGAAAGTAACTGCAATGTCAAGTTATGATTGACAGCTGCTGGACCACATCAGAGAGTGAAGTGCTTTCTGTTAGTTTCACAGCTGACTACTTCAAAGCCACTCAAGACGAAGGGAATGAATGGAACAATGCAGACAGCTGGGTGTGTGTGGAAGCTGTCAATCACATGCTAAACAAATGCAAGTTGTTGTTGGGGTTCGCTCTGTATTACTGCACTGAGCTGAGCTTGTGTTTATTCATCAGGGTCATGGCACTTACTGTGCGACTGTGAACAGCTAACCTTGGTATTTCCCATATCACATTTACGCCACAAACGAATGATGTCAGTGTGAAACTCCAAGATCTGTCAGCTATCCCCTTTATCCAGGAATAGTACCTTCTGGCTTTATCAATACAATTTTCTCCTGTACTTGCTAAAGAAAATTTTTGTAGTCACTCGTTTACTGAGAAGTAATGTGGCAGCAGCTGTTGTGAGCTGTTGCACAGACTCGCGTGGTGTCTTCATACTCACCATGGGGATTTCTTTTACTTTCTTTCAACTGAATGTGAGTTCTGAAGTTCATTAACCATGATACAGAGAGTCAGAATTAAAAAGCTGGTTACTACTGGAATGAGAGACAGTTAAGGCAGTGAACTGGATCAACAAGTGGTGTGATGGAATGAATTTCAGCCCAGGGAGACTGGTTTGGGAACACAGAAAGATGATGGTCCGCCGCCAACTTTGCCAATCAGTGGAAACCCAATCTCTGTCATTACAGGAAAGCAAGATTATTTGCATTAAGTCAGCTGAATTGATCCATTTTCAGCTAATCAAACCCAGAAAATGAGGCCAATCGTCGCAATCTCTCTTGTGCACAAGTGGGGCCGATAACTGCGCAGAGACCTAGGGCAGCCCTGGAGTGTCTGGATCAGCTGCCCTCTGCCGCAGCAAGTGTGTCATCAGAGGGGGCAGAAGTTTGAAGAATGACTGTGAATATTAAAACGCTGATCTTCCCTCTCTCAGAACAGTTATAACATTCTACCTCCCTCTCTCATTCTGCTCTCCAACAATCTAAAAACACCCTAAATTGGTATTATTTAAAAGTACTCCCTCACTGACAAGCCTTCGCCTAGTTCTGTCGCACGACCCTGAGGTTTGACCCTGTGTGAGATTAAAAACAAATTTTTTTTAAAGTATTTGTTCGTCGGAAGTGGACGTCGCTGGCTAGGCTAGCATATAGTGCCCATCCCTAATTGCCCTTGAGAAGGTGGTGGTGAGTCGCCTTCTTAAAGCGCTGCAGTCCGTGTGATGTAGGTGCACCCACAGGCTCATCGGAAGGGAGTTCCAGGGAACAACAATATAGTTCCAAATCGAGTTTGTGTAGGGATTGAAGGCGCTAGCAAGCAACAGCGCCACTCCCGACGGCCCCGGGGAGATACTCGGAGTCCGGTCGTAATAGCTTCGTTGAGAATTTGGAGGCAGTTTCGCCAGCACTTCAGGTTGGGGGCAGGGTCAAGGGAAATGCCGATTTGGGGGAACCATCCATTTGAGCCAGGGAAGTGGGATGGAAATTTTGGGATGATGGGAGGAGAAAGGAATTAGGACACTAAAAGATTTGTTTCTTTGGGGTCGGTTTGCAGGATTGAAGGAGCTGGGAGCGAAGTATGGGTTGGAGCAGGGGGAAATATTTAGATACGTGCAGGTTTGAGACTTTGCCAGAAAGGAGATACAGAGCTTCCCAGTAGAGCCAGCTTCCACATTGCTGGAGGAGGTGCTGCCGACAGTGGGATTGGAGAAGGGAGTAGTATCGGCGGTTTACGGGGCTATTTTGGAAGAGGAGAAGGTGCTGCTGGAAGGTATCAAGGCAAAGTGGGAGGAAGAGGTGGGAGAGGGTACGGAGGAGGAGTTCTGGTGTGAGGTGCACTGGAGGGTGAATGCCTCCACCCCGTGTGCAAGGTTGGGGCCGATACAGCTGAAGGTGGTCACCTTACAATGGCGAGGATGAGCCGGCTCTTTGAGGGGCTAGACGATGTGTGTGAACGATGCGGTTTTGGGGGGGGGGGGGGGGCAACGTTCATATGTTTTGGTCCTGTCCAAAGCTGGAGAATTACTGGAAGGAGGTTTTTAGGGTAATCTCTAAAGTGGTGCACGTGAAACTGGATCCAGGCCCTCGAGAGGCCATATTCGGGGTATTGGACCAGCTGGGGTTGGAAACGGGTACGGAGGCAGATGTGGTAGCCCTAGCCTCGTTGATCGCCCGAAGGCGGATCCTATTAGGGTGGAAATCAACCTCTCCACCCTGTGCCCTGGCATGGCGGGGGGACCTGCAGGAATTCTTGACGCTTGAGGAGGTGAAATTTGTACGGAGGGTAAGGATGGAGGGGTTCTACAATTCATGGGCATTATTCATTTTGCACTTTCGAGAATTGGATCAGATTGAACATTAGGGGGGGCTGGGAGGGTTGGGGAGGGGGGACTGTATGTGTTAATGGTGACTATGGGTGATTCCTGATTCCTTTTTTGTCATTTGTTTATGTTAACATGCGGGCTAATGTTTGGGGGTTTGGTGGGAGGATGGGATCGTTGTTATTGATATGGGGATTGACATTAAATTTGTTGCGGATTATTGTTTATTGTTGGGTGTAAATTTGGGAGAAAATGTGAAAAAGGAGAATAAAAATATATATATTTTTTAAACATATAGTTCCAAGTCACGATAGTGTGTGGCTTGGAGGGAACTTGTGAGTTCAAGTCCCACTCCACAGACTTTGTGTTTAAAATCAGCACTGAGGGAGTGCTACACTGTCAAAGGTACCACCCTTCAGGTGAGATATCAAACTGAGGTCCCACTGGCCCCTGCACATGAATGCAGAAATCCCATTTCGATGAGGAACAGGGGTGTTATCCCAATGTCCTGTCCCAACATGCATCCCTTAAGCAACATCATTGTAACAGATTCTCTGGTCATTATCACATTGCTATTTGTGGGAGCTTGCTGTGCGCAGCTTGGCTGCTGTGCTTCTCTATATAACAACAGTAATTACACTTCAAAATATTAAATTTGCTGTAAAGACGCTTTTGAGATATCTTGAGGTCATCATAGATGCTTTGGAAATGAAAGCCTCTCTTCTTTATTTCCGTCACCTGCTCGCCTACTGTTTGCGACCCTGTCTGTGTCTTCATAATGAGCAGGATAAGTGAATCAATAACATTCACTTCTTCTGGCTGGGGCTTTAGACATGAAGCTATGATACCTGTGGGTGGCAATGGGTGTTAGCAGGTTTAAGCATAGGATCAGGTGCGATTTGCAGAAGAATGTTGCATCACCTGGCATCAGTTGCCTGAACTCTGCTTCAACACTTCAGCGAGCAGTAAGAACAATTAAAATGCAGGAGGGATGGGATGGAGAGGACAAGAAAGAGAGAGAGAGAGCAAATCTGTACCGCTGAGAACCTCCAGGATAACTGACTGATGTCAACCCACCCAGTTTATTTTATTTTAAAATATCTTCATAAAGCAACAGCAATTTGGCAAGCACAGGCTCAGGGGCCTGTCACATCGTTCACTGCGGAGCTTGTCAAACACATTCAGCCTTTCTGAGCTTCACTGGCATTTTAATCACTGTTGGGTAAACTCATTTGTTCCAATGATTACGATTCGCCCTAATAGAATATGCAAGCCGCCTGACCTATGACCCTCGCTGACACAGGATACAAAAGAGGAAAAGTTCTTCACCACCCTCCTCCCCAAACCTACTCTTCCCTCCTCCCCCTCAACCCTATTACTCTCGATTACTCAAATTATTTATAGCCCACTGATCTCTGCGCGGAGAGGGAAAAAAAATTTAAAACGTAATTAAGTCAGCTTTTGACAAACAGGAAAGGGTTTTTTTGTGTAGTAGCGCTTTGTGAACCAGCGCTATTATAGTGGCAAAGGTTATATCAGCAGCAGGTACTAGGTCCCTGCCAGTTTCTCTGGCAGTCATTAGAACATGTCACGTCCTATTGCCGCTGTTCACATTTTCGGTAACCTAATCATTTGACATCATTATTTGAGGTACATCAGTGGCATGGAATTACTGCCAGAGGTCACACAAACACAAAGCAATCCCTAGCGGGACAGCATCTGCCACAGTACCAACATTGTTAGGCCCAAACCCAGCCCGCCATTTGGAAGTTAACGGATTTCCTTCACTATCAAAGATGCTCCGTCGCCCCGCAGCCCCCCCCCCCCCCTCTTCCATTCCCACTGTTGCCTCTCTCTTTCTGCATTTTACTCAAGTTTATCTTCCCACACTCAAGAGCAAAACCAGTGAAGACGATATTTGTCGCCCCAAAATCTCTGCGAAAAAGGCCTGGTCCCACACTGCAGCTCATTACGCAGGGTCTGGTCCCACACTGCAGCCAGTTATGCAGGGTCTGGTCCCACACTGCAGCTCATTACGCAGGGTCTGGTCCCACACTGCAGCCAGCTACGCAGGGTCTGGTCCCACACTGCAGCTCATTACGCAGGGTCTGGTCCCACACTGCAGCCAGTTAGACAGGGTCTGGTCCCACACTGCAGCTCATTACGCAGGGTCTGGTCCCACACTGCAGCCAGTTACGCAGGGTCTGGTCCCACACTGCAGCCAGTTAGACAGAGTCTGGTCCCACACTGCAGCCAGTTACGCAGGGTCTGGTCCCACACTGCAGCTCATTACGCAGGGTCTGGTCCCACACTGCAGCCAGTTACGCAGGGTCTGGTCCCACACTGCAGCCAGTTACACAGGGTCTGGTCCCACACGGCAGCCAGTTAAGACAGGGTCTGGTCCCACACTGCAGCTCATTACGCAGGGTCTGGTCCCACACTGCAGCCAGTTACACAGGGTCTGGTCCCACACTGCAGCCAGTTACGCAGGGTCTGGTCCCACACTGCAGCTCATTACGCAGGGTCTGGTCCCACACTGCAGCCAGTTAAGACAGGGTCTGGTCCCACACTGCAGCTCATTAGGCAGGGTCTGGTCCCACACTGCAGCCAGTTACACAGGGTCTGGTCCCACACTGCAGCCAGTTACGCAGGGTCTGGTCCCACACTGCAGCTCATTACGCAGGGTCTGGTCCCACACTGCAGCCAGTTAGACAGGGTCTGGTCCCACACTGCAGCTCATTACGCAGAGTCTGGTCCCACACTGCAGCCAATTACGCAGGGTCTGGTCCCACACTGCAGCTCATTACGCAGGGTCTGGTCCCACACTGCAGCTCATTACGCAGGGTCTGGTCCCACACTGCAGCCAGTTAGACAGGGTCTGGTCCCACACTGCAGCTCATTACGCAGGGTCTGGTCCCACACTGCAGCCAGTTACGCAGGGTCTGGTCCCACACTGCAGCCAGTTACGCAGGGTCTGGTCCCACACTGCAGCTCATTACGCAGGGTCTGGTCCCACACTGCAGCCAGTTAGACAGGGTCTGGTCCCACACTGCAGCTCATTACGCAGGGTCTGGTCCCACACTGCAGCCAGTTACGCAGGGTCTGGTCCCACACTGCAGCTCATTACGCAGGGTCTGGTCCCACACTGCAGCTCATTACGCAGGGTCTGGTCCCACACTGCAGCCAGTTACACAGGGTCTGGTCCCACACTGCAGCTCATTACGCAGGGTCTGGTACCACACTGCAGCCAGTTACGCAGGGTCTGGTCCCACACTGCAGCCAGTTACACAGGGTCTGGTCCCACACTGCAGCTCATTACACAGGGTCTGGTCCCACACTGCAGCTCATTACGCAGGGTCTGGTACCACACTGCAGCCAGTTAGACAGAGTCTGGTACCACACTGCAGCCAGTTACGCAGGGTCTGGTCCCACACTGCAGCCAGTTACACAGGGTCTGGTCCCACACTGCAGCTCATTACACAGGGTCTGGTCCCACACTGCAGCTCATTACGCAGGGTCTGGTACCACACTGCAGCCAGTTAGACAGAGTCTGGTCCCACACTGCAGCCAGTTACGCAGGGTCTGGTCCCACACTGCAGCTCATTACGCAGGGTCTGGTCCCACACTGCAGCCAGTTACACAGGGTCTGGTCCCACACTGCAGCTCATTACGCAGGGTCTGGTACCACACTGCAGCCAGTTACGCAGGGTCTGGTCCCACACTGCAGCCAGTTACACAGGGTCTGGTCCCACACTGCAGCTCATTACACAGGGTCTGGTCCCACACTGCAGCTCATTACGCAGGGTCTGGTACCACACTGCAGCCAGTTAGACAGAGTCTGGTCCCACACTGCAGCCAGTTACACAGGGTCTGGTCCCACACTGCAGCTCATTACACAGGGTCTGGTCCCACACTGCAGCTCATTACGCAGGGTCTGGTCCCACACTGCAGCCAGTTACGGAGGGTCTGGTCCCACACTGCAGCTCATTACGCAGGGTCTGGTCCCACACTGCAGCTCATTACGCAGGGTCCGATCCCACACTGCAGCCAGTTAGACAGGGTCTGGTCCCACACTGCAGCTCATTACGCAGGGTCCGATCCCACACTGCAGCCAGTTACCCAGAGTCCGGTCCCACACTACAGCAAGTTACCCAGAGTCCGGTCCCACACTACAGCCAGTTACCCAGAGTCCGGTCCCACACTACAGCAAGTTACCCAGAGTCCGGTTCCTACTACAGCAATTTACCCAGGGTCCGGTCCCGCACTGCTGCATGTTACCCAACGTCTGATCCCACACTCAAGCACACTGCCCAGCTAATATATCCACTTTCTCCAACTGCTCTGTGTCAAAAGACTTTCTGTCTCTTCAGACCTGACTTGTCATCCTTTCTCAGTACAAGATTACAAAACACTTACCCATACACCTGACTGCACTGGCCTGTATATTAATGTTGGATCTGAACAGAGATCACAGTAAACCATATGTATTTTAAGTTGTATTGAACCAGTTAACTTGATGAAAGCTGCTAATTTAATTAATTTCTACTGCTCCGGGTGTGGGTTCAGGAGAATATGTAGTCTTGTACTGTACTTACTGAACAAAGCTACCCCTATAAATAGGAACCCCACAGAAGGCAAACCTGCAGGCAACAGCACAGAAACAAGACAGTGATCGGCAGGTGGTGCAGGTGAATGCCCTGTTCGACTTTAATCGACCAATCATACTCACAAACTGTAACTCGATCCCATTTACAATGCAATCTGCCTCTGCAACCTTTGCCAAAACAGCTCATTACAGACACTAGCTTGGCAATAAACTACCATCAATAGAAAATGATTATCTCCTCAGACTCTTTGTGTGGGCTGAGGCTGAAACGTGTTGGCAAGGGATGCACAAAAACAGCAGAAAATGGAGAAATAAAAAGCAGGAACAGAAAAGGTCATCCTGCGCTATGGGTGCGTGCAACTCAGGCTAAACAGATCAGAAGATCATGAGAAACAGAAACAACGGTAGGCCATTCAGCCATCGGGTCTGCTCTGCTATCCATGAGACCATGCCTGATCTCATTGTGCCCTCAACTTTCCTGCCTGTCACACATAGTCATCAAAAATCTGTCCAACACAAGCCTTGAATGCATTCAACGGCACAAATCTCGGAGGGAAGAAATTCCTCCCCATCCTCGTCCTAAATGGGAGACCCCTTATATTTAAATTCTGCCTCCTAGTTCTAGATTTCCCAAAAGGAAAAATCCTCCAAGCATCTACTCTATCAAGCCCCCTCAGTATTTTATATGTTTAAATAAGATTGCCTCTCATTCTTCTAAACAATGAGAGTGGACGCAACCTGCTCAACCTGTCCTTGTAAAACAACCCCGTCATCCCAGGAATCAACCTAATGAACCTTTCTTTATTCTGCTTCCAATGCCCTCCTCAGTATGGAGACACAAACTGTACACAGTACTCGAAGTGTGGTCTCACCAAAGTCCTGTACAGTTGTAGCAAGTCGCCACTAGTTTTATACTCCATCCTCCTTGCAATAAAGTCCAACATTCCATTTGTCTTCCTAATTACTTACTGCAGCTGTATTAGAACTTTTTGTGATTCATGGACAAGAACACCCGGATCCCTCTGCACTGCACATTCTGCAGTCTTTCTCTATTGAAATAACATTCGGCCTTTCTAATAGACATAGATGTTTACAGCATGGAAACAGGCCCTTTTGGCCCAGCTTGTCCATGCCGCCCAGTTTCTATCACTAAGCTAGTCCCACTTGCCCGCATTTGGCCCGTATCCCTCTATGTAACTGTCTTACTGCTTTTTAAAGGAAAAAATTGTACCCGTCTCTACCACTGCCAGCTCGTTCCAGATGCTCACCACTAATCTTCCTGTTACAATGGATTCTTATTTTCCAACATTATATCTGTCTGCCGATGTTTTGCCCATTCGCTTAATCATTTGCAGACACTTTGTGACCTCCTCACAACTCCATTCCTACTTATCTTTGTACCATCAGCAAATTTGGCTACAATATTATCTCTCCTTTCATCCAAGTAATTAATATAAATTATAAATAGTTGCAGCCCCAGCACTGAGCCCTACTGCACTCCACTAGATACAGTTTATCAACCTGAAAATGAACCATTTATTTTGACTCTGTTAGTTAGTCAATTATGTATCCATGCTAACATCACCCCGAACACCGTGAACTCTTGTGCAGTCACCTTATATGTGGCATCTTATTCAATGCCTTTTAGATATTCAAATATATTACATCTACTACTCCCCCTTTATCCATTCTTCTTGTGACATACTCAAAGAACTCTAATATATTTGCCAAGCACAATTTCTCTTTCATAAAACCATGTTAAATCCACCCAGATTGTACTATGAGTTTTTAAATGCCCTGCCAATTCCTCTTCAATAATGAATTCTAGCACTTTCCCAATGACTATCTTAGGGTGTGATTTAACTAAATGGGAACAAAGCCCGATAGCGAGCGCGTTTAGCCCAGTGTTTCCCAGCGTTTGCAGCACCGAGAATCATCATTTACTATTGTTGGTAGTTTACTGCACAGCAAGTGTCTGTAATGAGCAGTTTTGGCAAAGAATGCGCCAAGAAACACTACGCTATTGAACGGCACTCGCGTTAGATAGGGGGCTCAGCAGGAAATGCGCGGCCGAGGCCGCAAATAGCCCCATTTTCTGCGCTGAGGAGCTCCACCGCCGGAACTCCTCAGTGTAGTGAGAGATCGGGACGGCATTTTTAAATCGATACTGATTTCTGGAACGCCCCCCCAACCAAGCCTCAACTCACTATGAGGAGCCCCCCGACAACACCCGTGCAGGGCACCCCTGGCCCCGATTGCCACCCGGCAAAATGCCAGCTTGGCACATTGGCAGTGCCAATCTAGAACCCTGGCAGCATCTATGTCAGTTGCCAGTGCCACATTAGGGCCTTGACAATGGCAGGCTGGCATGCAGGTGGCAGTGCCAGGGTGCCAGGTTGGCAGAGCCAGGGTGCCCAGGTGGCACCAGTAGTGCCAGGGTAGCACCGTGCCCAAAAGGCATGCACTTGGCTGCCTCCGATCCCCTGGGAGACCCCCACGAGTGCTTTCTATCTGTTTCCTGTTTGTGAAGACCAGTGCTGAACAGCGATTGCTTCGCAGAAATGTAACATTGAATGACAAATGTAACATTGAATGACAAATGTAACACTGAATGACAAAGCAAGTGAGATAGATCGTAAGGATCAAGTAGGCTCGGCTGTCACATTAAAGAGAAGCGAAAATGGTGGGTCGTGAAGTTCGGGCAGCGTGGCTCGCAAAGGTTGGCCGGCCTGGATCCCGAAGGATGGCCAGTTGATAAAAATGGGTCCTGGGTAAAAAAAGTTTGGAAAACACTGCTCTAAGGGACCAATGTTTACTTTAGCTCCTCCTTCCTTCTCATACACTTGTTAAAAAGAGCTTTTACTGTCTGCTTTTATATTTCCTGCTAGTTCTCCCTGTATTATTCTTCTAGTCACCCTTTGCTGGTTTCTAAAGTTTTCTCAGTCTTCTGGCTTACCTCATGGTAGCACAGCGGTTAGCACTGTTGCTTCACAGAGCCAAGGCACCAGGTTCGATTCCCGGCTTGGGTCACTGTCTGTGCGGAGTCTGCACGCTCTCCCGGTGTCTGCGTGGGTTTCCTCCAGGTGCTCCGGTTTCCTCCCACAAGTCCTGAAAGATGTGCTGTTAGGTGAATTGGACATTCTGAATTCTCTCTCAGTGTACCCGAACAGGCGCCGGAATGTGGCGACTAGGGACTTTTCACAGTAACTTCATTGCAGTGTTAATGTAAGTCTACTTGTGACAATAAAGGTTATCTTACACCTTTTCTTTCAATTTAATGTTGTCCTTACCTTCCTTAGTTAGTTACAGATGGTGCATCCTTCTCATAGCTTTTCTGTCTCAACAGAATATATCTTTGTTGAAAGTTATGAAGTACCTCCTTAGCTGAATGCATGCAGCATTCGCAACAAGATGCATGAATTGGTTGGACAAATAGAAATAAATGGGTATGGTAGGATAGCCATTACAGAGACATGGGCTGGATTCTCCAAAAATGGGGCTTTGTCCCCACGCTGGCGTAAAAACGCTGGCGTTTCACTCCAGACTTTCCTGAAAAAAATTAAGAGCAATTCACTTACCTGCATGGGGGCTGGCAGAGACCCAGGGAGCTTCACACAGCTTTCGCTGCGCATACGGGCCCACGCACTTCTGGTTCTGAGTCCGCGCATGCGCACGGTGGCGGCCTACACCGGCCGCGCCGAAAGTGATGACATACTCGGATCATGGACCAGGACCAAGAAACAAGGTCCCGGCGATCTGCCCCTCTCCACTTTATGTGACCCGCCCGATCGCTGCCCCGACCACCCAGAATTGCATAGAATTTACAGTGCAGGAGGAGGCCATTGGGCCCATCGAGTCTGCACCGTCTCTTGGAAAGAGCACTCTACCCAAGGTCCACACCTCCACCCTATCCCCATAACCCAGTAAACCCCACCCAACACTAAGGGCAATTTTAGACACGAAGGGCAATTTTGGACACCAAGGGCAATTTATGATGTCCAATCCACCTAACCTGCACATCTTTGGACTGTTTGAGGAAACCGGAGCACCCGGAGGAAACCCACGCACACACGGGGAGGATGTGCAGACTCCGCACAGACAGTGACCCAAGCCGGAATCGAACCTGGGACCCTGGAGCTGTGAAGCAATTGTGCTATCCACAATGCTACCGTGCAGCAGAAGCCCCCCCCCACCCCCCAGTGCTGGATCCCCCCTACCCCCCACCAGGGCAGCAGTGGACTGAGTGCGCACGAGTCATGACCGGCCAGACGTGGTTAAAACCACGCTGTCGGGAACTCAGCCGGTCAGGACCGGAGTATTGCTGGGAGGGCTTCTGGCAATGGCCACCCAGCCGCGCGTCATGATTCGCGGGCGAGTGATTCTCCGGGGACCGGGCCCGATTCTCGTGTAAAAGTTGATTCTCCGCCCCCGCACCAAACGCGATTTCGCCGCAGGGCTGTGGAGAATCCAGTCCATGGTTTCCAAGTGACACTGCTTCTCTTCCATCTTCCTTTTCACCTATTTTCCTATTCTACTTAGCCAACTCTGTCTTCATACTCTTGTAATTGTCTTTATTTAAAACACTAGTTTCAGACCCCAATTTCTCACCCTAACCCTAACCTTAAACTGAATGTGAAATTGTCATGTTATGATCACTCTTACCTAGAGGCTCATTTACTAAGAGATCATTAATTAACCCCTTCTCATTAAAAATCACCAGACCGAAAATTGCCTGTTCCCTGGTTGGTTCCAGAATGTACTGATCTAAGGAGCAGTTCCAAATACATTATGAATTCATCTCCAAAGCTATTTTTGCCAATCTGATTAATCAATTCTATATGAAGATTAGCATCTCCCAGGATTATTGCTGTACTTTTTTTTAGAAGTCCCCATTATATCTTGATTTATACTCTGTCCTACAGTGTAGCTACCGTAAGGAAGCCAATAAGCCACCCCCACCAGTGACTTCTTTCTTTTGCTATTTCTTATCTCCACCTAAACTGATTCCAAACCAATATTATTTTCCACTACTGTACTGATCTCATCCTTTATTAACAGACTCGCCCCATCTCTTTATTTTCTTCATGTCTCTCCAAAATGTCAAATTTTCACTCTTGAATTTTCACTTTGAAACTATGTCTCTGTATCATACCTGTTTTTTGCAATTGGTCCTATCAATTCATTCACCTAGTTGAATGCTGCATGTATTCAAACAAAGAACCTTTAATTCTGTCTTTTTACCATTTTTCCCACTCTGACCTTGTACCCTGTCACACTCTGGTCATCATTATGCATATTGTTAACCTGCACTATTGCCTTGTCCTTTTCCCTTAACTTTCCAAATCTCCCCTCATATTAACACACCCTCCACTAATTTGTTCAAAGCCCTCGGTACAGCTCCATAGGATTCCATAGAATCCCTACGGTGCCGAAGGAGGCCATGTGGCCCATCGAGTCTGCACCAACCCTCTGAAAGAGAACCCTATCGAGGCCCACTCCCCTGCCCTATCCCCATAACCCTGTAATCCCACCTAACCGGCACGTCTTTGGACTGTGGGAGGAAACCGGAGCACCCAGAGGAAGCCCACGCACACACGGGGAGAATGTGCAAACTCCACACAGTCACCCAAGTCTACAATCGAACCCAGGTCCCTGGTGCTGTGAGGCAGCAATGCTAACCACAGTACCACCAGCTCTAGTTATAGAATTCACCAGGATACTGGTGGTTCAGTGAAGGCCATCCCAAATGTACAGTATCCTCTTTCGACGAGTGCTGGTGCCAGTGCCCCATGAATTGAAACCAATTTCTCCCACATCAGTCTTTGAACCATGCATTCAAGTCTCTAATCTTTACTCTCTGTCAATTTACTTATGGCTCAGATAGCAATCCAGAGATTCCTTTCCTTTTGTTTCACATTTTCATTTTCATGTTGTTGATAACCCCAATGACCACTCCAAGATCATTTCCAACCTGAGCACATTGTCCTTACCCCTGGTACCGGGCAGGCGCCACAGCCTTCAGAACTTGGCTACAGAGAATGCTATCCATCTCCTCAATTATTCTGTCCCCTACTACAGTCCCTTTAGTTCTTCCCACTTTAATTGGTTTAATTTATTTAACTGATTTCAAGTTTAAAAGTATCACTCAACTGTTTTGTTGTCTGTAGTTATAGCAAGTTATACCACGTAGTGCCATACTAACAGGAAGGATGTGACTGCATTGGAGAGAGTGCAGAAGAGGTTTACAAGAATGGCTCCAGCGATGAGAAACTTTCATCATGAGGATAGATTGGAGAGGTTGGGACTGTTCTCCTTGGAGAGAAGAAGGCTAAGAGGAGATTTATTAGAGATGTTCAAGATTATGAGGCAATTGGACAGAGTGGGTGGAGAGAGAAACTGTTCCTGCTCACAAGAGGATCAAGAACGAGAGGGGCACAGATTTAGAGTGATTTGCAACATAAGGAAATGCGATTGAGAAAAAACTTTTTCCGCACAATGCGTGGTTGGGGTCTGGAATGCACGGCCTGGAAGTGTGGTGGAGACAGGTTCAATCGAAGCATTCAGGAGAGTATTAGATGATTATTTGAATAGAAACAATATACGGGCCAAAGGCAGGGGAATGGCACTAGGTTATGTTGCTCATTTGTCTGTATGTATCGTTTGGAGAACCGATACAGACATGATGGGCCAAATGGCATCCTCTGTGATGTAACAATTGTGATTTTGAAGTTTAACTAGTTAAGCTATAAATTTTACATAATAGTATATCTGCCCAGTGCCGGTTTATACTACTGCCCATGTTTATAGGAATGAAAAGTTAAAAACCCATCAATTATTTATCAGCTCACCTAATTAAAACCTCGGGCACACACCAGCTTCAGGTAGTTAAAAATATATATACAAAAAGCAACATCTCCTTCCCGGTCCGCACCGAATTCGCAAATTAGTACTTGCACCTCAATGCATTCAGGTCTGCCCATGCTCTGTGCTCCCACACTCTATCCGATAGCAACACCTGTTTAATGGAGACTGATGACTCACACCCAAGAGCAGAGGGGGCGAAGGCTGTACATTTTTACAAGGTGCAACGATCAGATTCACAAACATCAATTCATCTTGTATTAGGTAGCTTAATAAACTGAGGCCCTAGGATATAGCATTCCCTCCACAAACCTCCCCTCTTCTCCCTCCTCTTTTAAGACTTACCTCTTTTCCCAAGATTTTGGTCATCTGCCCTAACATTTCCCCATGTAGTTTAGTTTCAATTTATGTTGGATATTTGCTCCTCTGGTGTTTTACTACATTAAAAGCAGCATATAAATTCAAGTAGTTGCTGTTTTAACTAATTTTGTTGATCTGCCTTTTACATATCATTAACTATCTTTTATACTTCCATGAAAATGGATACAAAAGTTGGCCATGCGGTTGATAGGGAGGAGGTAAGCTGGGGACCGGTCAGGTAGTCAGAAAAGAGGCAAATGGAATTAAATCTGGAGAAGTGTTAGGTATTCCATTTGCAGATGGCAAAAAGGCAAGGGATTTCACAATAAATAGTAGGATACTGAGAAGTTCGAGGATTTAAAGGGACCTCGGAGGTGAATGCCCATAGATCCCTGAAGATAGCATGATGAATAGATAAGGTGGTTCAGAAGGCATTTGGAATATTGAGACAGAGTATAAGAGTAGGGGAGGTTATGTTAGAACTGTTTAGAATATTGTTTAGGCAGAACCTCTGGTGGCGGCTATGTGGTGAGCAGTTGCACACGCCAGGATACTTGGATTTTGGCCCTTTTCTGCCCGGTTTATGGGTCTTGATTGATGGGATAGGCTCCCTCAAAAAAGTGATGCCCAGCAAGTACAATAAAGGCAAAGGGAGGAGCACAGCCAAGCAAGGCTGGTTTAGCTCAGTTGGTGGGCTAGACAATTGGCTTGTGATGCAAAAACAAGGCCAGCAGCGCAGGTTCAATTCCTGTATCAGCTTCTGTGTACCCCGAACAGGTGCCGGAATGTGGCGACTAGGGGATTTTCACAGCAACTTCATTGCAGTGTTAATGTGAGCCTACTTGTGACGATAAAGGTTATTTATTTGATAAAAGGCGGAAGTCAGGCGAGAGATTGTTGTCAGACGCAGAAGGTCCTCGAGCCTCAGAGGGGGGGTGCAATGTGCGGTGATTCAGAAGGTGGAGGTGCCATTCTCCGATCATAGTGATCGGATTGCCTCCCTGGAGACACAGGTGGCATTGTTGGTTGGAGAGTGTCAAGCATCGAAGGCCACGGTGGACAATCTGGAGAACCGTTCCAAGCGGTAAAATTTAATAATTGTTCGGCTACTGGAGGGTCTGGAGGGCTCAAACTCCACGGACTATATGTCTAAGATGTTTGGAAGGTTGTTGGGGTAGGGGGATTTGCCGTACCCTCCTGAATTGGACCAGGCCCTTCGGTCGCTGAGGCAGAAGCCTAGATCTGGGGAACCACCACGGGCGATCATCGTCAGGTTTCATCGATATCAAGACAAGGGAACGAGTCCTGAGGTGGGCGAAAGGCAATCGAGACTGTAGATGAGAGGGCCACACCATCAGAGTATATCAGGACGTTGGGGTAGAGCTGGTGAGAATGTGTGCGGCGTTCAGTAAGGCCAAGGCCGCGCTGTACAAGAGTGATGTGAGATTTGGTGTGGTGTACCCACTCGTCTTCGGGTGACTCTCAGGAGAGAGATAATTCATTTGATGTGCCAGAGGATGCAAATGTGTTTGTCAAGAAGCATGGACTGGGGGTGAACTGAAGTGCTTGAGGACTAAGAAGTTAGATGTCTGTTCACTGTTGGGTTCATCTGTATCTATTATGGGATTTTTGTACTGTGGGGGAGGGCATGGGGTTGTTATGGGCCATTTTGTGGGGTCTTTTTTCTGGGGTTTGTATATTTTACTGTTGGCGAGGTGTTTGCGGGATGGGGGTTGGGTGTTTATGTTCCTCTACTGTTCTGTGTTAAAGCTTGGTTTGGCAGGGGGGGGGGCTGATTGCTGGCATACTGTTTAGTTGTCTTTGATTTTTACCCTGGGCGGGGATCACCCTGCTAACTGTGAAGTTAGTTACGAGAGCGGAGAACGGGGGAAGCTCGTTACGAGAGCGGAGAATGGGGATTATCTGCAGCTTGTTACCGTTGGGTTGGTTTTCTTTAAGGTGATCAGCTAAGGGTTTTTATTTCTCGTTTGTTTGTGATTGGGAATAGGGAAGGGGGGACTCTCATTCTTTTGGTGGTTGTTTGTTTGGTAATCGGGTGTGGTTGGGGTGGGAGGAGGGGGTGGGGAGACTACTGATGGTGATAGTTTCTTTGTCTTTGTACTGGCCTTATATGGTCGACATCTTGGGTGGGGCCGGGAGCTGGCGCAGGCTGAGGCACTGCTGGATTGCCTTAGGGGGGGGGGGGGGCGGAAGAGGGAAAGAGGGAAAGAGAGAGAGAGAGAGAGAGAGAGAGAGAGAGAGAGACAGGGACAGCCAAGTAAAAAGATCCCAAATGTTTGCGCACCTGAGAAGTTTGAAGACTGATGTGTTTTTTTCTACAGAAGGCCCATTTGAGTATCAAGGATCAAAACAAACTTTCAGAAGTGCTGGGCGGGTCAGGTACAACATTCGGGTTTTGATTGTGGGGCGCGCGGAGGGGGTGGTACTGTGTTGGTTAATAAGAAGATGTCTTTCTGCAGTTAATATATTCACAAACCCAAGTGGGAGGTATGTAATCATCAATGGCTTGTTGGCAGGCACGTCGGTGGTGTTGGTCAATGTTTATGCACCAAACGGAGATGACACGGCATTTATTAATAAGGTGCTGGCTCTACCCCAGATCTGGATTCACATCAGCTAATTATGGGGTGGTCTCCAATTGTGTTCTGGATCCTGGGAGGGATAGGCCGAGACCCAAATCTCGGAGTCCATCAGGGGTAGCAAAGGAACAGATTGGGCAGGGGGGGGCAACAGACCCGTGGAGAGGGGGGGCAGACCTGTGGAGATTTATGTATACGGGGGGTAAGGAGTTTTCTTTTTTTCCCACGTCCAACAGGTCTACTCCTGGGTCGACTTCTTTTGGTGGTAGGTCTATTCTCCCTGGGGTGAGGAGGGCAGGGTACTCACCGATCATTATCTCAGATCATGCTCTGAATTTTGTGGACTTGATGATGGAGCTGGGTCGCTCTCAGTGACCCCCATGGAAATTGGACACGGCGTTGCTCACGGGTAAGGAGATTCTGTGAGCGTGTATCCTGCGCCACTGGGGAGTATGTTGAGTTTAACTGGAATGAGGCGGTCTCGCCTTCCAAGCTCTGGGAATCCCTGAAGGCGGTCACTGGGGGGGGGGGGGGGGGGGGGGGAGATAATCGGTTACAAGGCGCTTAGGGATAAATCCGGAAAGGTGGAGAGGCAGAAGCTGGTGGATTCTATTCTCGAGGTGGACTGCCAGTACGCGATTGCCCTGACATCGGAGTGGTTGGCGAGCAGAAATTGCAGGCGGAATTCGAGTTGCTGTCAATGGGCAAGGTGGTGCGCCAGCTGCGCTAGCACACCAGCTGAGATGGCAGGCTTCCTCCCGGGAGATAGTGTAGATCAAGGACTCGGAGTCTAAGGCCCCAGAGGAATGATCGACAATGATGCAGTTTTTGGATGGGTTGGACTTTTTGGTGGAGCATGAGAGAAGACAGAAGTTGAGGCATTGCCAGGGCCGGAGGAGGTCATGAACTGTATTAGGTTAATTTCATAGAATCCCTACAGTGCAGAAGGAGGCCATTCAGCCCATTGAGTCTGCACCAATACTCTGAAACAGCACCTAACATAGGCCCACTCCCTCGCCTATCCCCGTAACCAGACCTAACAACTTGGTCCAAGGTGGTGCACAGGATGCAACTGACCAGGGTGAGTATGAGTGGATTCTTCTCGTGGTGGAGGGCTGGGAGGGTGGTAGAGGCAGATTGCCTCACATCTTTTAGAAAGCACCTGGAGGAGTACTTGGGGGGGGGGGGGGGGGGGGGGGGGGGGGGGGGGGGGGCGAAGCGAAGAATAGCCTCCTTCCTCCATGGTGTGATTTTTAAATATTTATGATTCTCGAGGCAGGGACAGAGATAGGGAAGGAATGAGGGGTTTGAACACAACAATAAGAATTTTAAACAGCATTTTAATCACAAGGAGATGTGCCTTTTCACCCAAAAGATAATCAAGTTACAGAATAAGTTCCCAAGGAAGGACAGTGAAGCAGACCGTGTAAGTGGGGTGATTAGCTAATCAGATATGTTTCTGGGGGAGAGAAATAATTGGGCTTTTTAAAAAATGGAAGCAATTATAAATAAATGTCAACCTGGAGGTGCTCCAAATGTTAAATACCTGCATCCAGACCAATAGAATCTTCAAAAAAAACCTCTCATCTGGTCCTGAGGGCACAATTCAAACTGATACTGTAACCTCCCTGCCTTTTAAACTTTATGGGTGAAGACACTTGAAGTGCCTAAAAGGCAGACCCTCATAACAAAGTCATGTGAGGGTAGCATTCACAGTGTTGAATTGCTCGTTTACTGGTTACATTACAAATAACACTCGATACAGATCTCTCATGTCCACAGAGTTGAAAACACAAGGCTGATACCACAATGCCCGATGAGGGTACTCTGCCCTTTGATATATTCCAATGCGTTACTCAGTGACGCAGGAAGACCAGATGAGAGATGCTGGATGGAGCATCGAAGAAATTCTCCACAAGCTTGTCATTTTCCTTGTGCAACAACAGTACCAGAGATTAAAACATCTGATGAAAAGGCAGCGGAAAATTATTGTTCAATTTAAAGCTCCAGTAATTATCAACTTTCAATACACACGATGAGTACACAATTTCCAATTTTACATCAAACCCCTCTCGATTAGGTTCCAGTTTGTAATAAACCCCCGGGTTTCTGTTATTCTACATATAAATCCCCCTCACCCATTCAATCAGATTCCATTCTGTTACTCACCCCTGAGTATCTGTTTCATAGAATTGCTACAGTGCAGAGGGAGGCCAGTCGGCCCATCGAGTCTGCACCGACCCTCTGAAAGAGAACCCTAACATAGGACGGGGGAGTGGGCTTATCCCTGTAACCCCACCAATCCTTTGGACACTAAGGGCCAATTTAGCATGGCCAATCCACCGAACGTGCATAGTTTTGGACTGTGGGAGGAAACCCACAGACACATAATAATCTTTATTGTCACAAGTAGGCTTATATTGCAATGAAGTTATTGTGATAATCCCCTAGTCGCCACATTCCGGCGCCTGTTTGGGTACACAGGGGGGAGAATTCAG
Source organism: Scyliorhinus torazame (assembly GCF_047496885.1). Lineage (NCBI taxonomy): Eukaryota > Metazoa > Chordata > Chondrichthyes > Carcharhiniformes > Scyliorhinidae > Scyliorhinus > Scyliorhinus torazame. The sequence goes on from NC_092722.1 coordinate 193,857,775, forward strand.
AATGTCCAATCCACCTAACAGCACGTCTTTTGGGACTTGTGCGAGGAAACCCACGCAGACACGGAGAATGTGCAGACTCCGCACAGACAGTGACCCAGTCGGGAATCGAACCTGGGACCCTGGCGCTGCGAAGCCACAGTGCTAACCACTGTGCTACCATGCTGCCACAGGACGAACGTGCAAACTCCAGTCACCCAAGGTCGGAATCGACCCCGGTCCCTGGTGCTGTGAGGCAGCAGTGCAGCACCTGAGCCCCTCAATTAGATTGCTGCATTAAAGTCTCTTGAATAGCTCCTCTGATGTACTGCCTGGAACTCTCCACAATTTATTCCTATAACACCCGAATGGATTGTGAATTTGCTTGCACCTTTCCAAGAAAGCCCTTCTTCTCCTTGCCTCTTTCGTCCTCCCTTTTTCAGGCACGGTTCATTTGTGGTTTTCAATCCAATGATCCCAGTTACTATGCCGTCTGTGGCTCTCCCAAGTGCCATAATGGAGGCCACAGACTAGTTGTGCGAAGAGAATGATTTCCCCTCCACTCATCAAACAGCTTCCTGATACCAGCTGTCTTGGTCTGTACGGGAAGAACATTCACTTGCGCATGATATCGAAGGGAGCAGGTACTTGACATGAGTCAAGTGTCAAAAGGAGAGAGTAAAAATAACCAGGGGTAAGACACAAACACATACAGACCCCACTAACAGTAAGTACTGCAC